>NC_134697.1:80861283-81161283 GCF_050947455.1 Rhinoderma darwinii | reverse complement strand
TAGGGACCGTCACCCAACTGTACCCCGTCGCCTAGGGCGGGTCGTTGCAAGTAGGCAGGGACTGAGTGGCGGGTAGATTAGGGCTCACTTGTCTGTTTCCTTACCCCAATCATTACACTTGGACCCTCTTTACATTCATCCAATTCAGTATATCAACTGATATATTAACAGCACTGGCACCGGCTACATCAGCTGCTCTTTCTTCTGTTGTATATACAGAGCTGAAGAACCTATTTAGTAACTCTGCCTTCTCTTCATCCCCTGGAACCATCTCCCCATTACCACTATCTAGGGGTCCTACATGTTCAGACCTTGGCTTCTTTGCATTTATATACTTGAAGAATTTTTTGGGATTTGTTTTACTATACTTGGCCACCTGCCTTTCATTTTGTATTTTTGCTGATTTTATTACCTTTTTACAGATTTTATTAAGCTCTTTATAATTTACACAAGCAACAGCTGTACCCTCAGATTTGTATCATTTCAATGCCCTTTTTTTTGTCATGTATTGCCCTTTATACAGAAGGTGTAAGCCATGTGGGTGTTAGGGATCTGCTAGGTACTACGTCTAGGTATACTCCTGGCATTAATCAATCCACACCTGAGGCCAGACCTGTTCGACTGACACCATCTCCCACCAACCAGGGTGGCAGGCTCAGGAGTGGGAGAGCCTATCGCGGCCTGGTCAGTCGGAGTTAGCTCCGCCCCCTGTCCTTTATTACCTGCTGTGTTCTCCTCCTCAGTGCTTGTAATTCTTTTGGATTCCTGGCTCCACTGCTGCTTGCTCCAGCTTGCTTCTGCCGTGCTTCCGCCTTGCTGCTGTTCTGCTTAACCCGCTTTGCTTTGCCTCCGGCTTGCTTCCTCCTCCGTGCTCACTTGGGTATACTCTACTTCATCCTGGTCCTGACAACTCATTCACCGCTCGTTTCCTCGCGGCGTTCCGTGGGCTACTGCCCCTTCCCTTGCGTGTTCCCTGTTTGTTCTCCCGTGCACTTAGACAGCGTAGGGACCGCCGCCCAGTTGTACCCCGTCGCCTAGGGCGGGTCGTTGCAAGTAGGCAGGGACAGGGCGGTGGGTAGATTAGGGCTCACTTTCCCTTCACCTCCTTCCTGCCATTACATAATTACAAGCCAATTACCTAGTCTACCATTTCCCCTACGCTCACGCTATCATTGACCCCCTTGAGACCCTGACCCAGCAGATGCAGGGCCTCTCCCTACAGGTCCAGGCCCTGGCCCAGAGGGTCAACCAGGGTGACGCTGCCGTAGTAGTTCCCCTCACCTCACCTCTAGAACCCGACCTCAAGTTACCTGACCGGTTCTCAGGGGACCGTAAGACGTTTCTCTCCTTCCGGGAGAGTTGCAGAATGTATTTCCGAATTAAACCCCACTCCTCAGGTTCCGAGAACCAGCGGGTGGGTATCATCATATCCCGACTCCAGGAAGGGCCCCAAGAGTGGGCCTTCTCCTTGGCTCCTGACGCCCCTGAACTTTCCTCTGTTGATCGCTTTTTCTCTGCCCTCGGACTCATTTACGACGAGACTGACAGGACTGCTTTAGCCGAGAGTCAGCTGGTGACCTTACGTCAGGGTAGGAGACCGGTTGAGGAGTACTGTTCTGATTTTAGAAAGTGGTGCGTAGCTTCTCGGTGGAACGATCCGGCCCTAAGGTGCCAGTTTAGGTTAGGATTATCTGACGCCCTGAAGGATCTGCTGGTTAGTTACCCCTCTTCTGACTCCCTTGACCAGGTTATGGCCCTAGCAGTACGACTTGACCGACGTCTCAGGGAACGTCAGCTTGAACGCTTCAATGTGCTCCCCTCTGACTTTTCTGCGATTCCCCCCGAGGTCCCGTCTCCTCGCCCCTCCACGGAGGACTCGGAGGTACCTATGCAACTCGGGGCCTCCATGTCCCCTCGACAACGTAGGGAGTTTCGCAGAATGAATGGTCTCTGCTTCTACTGTGGGGACGACAAGCATCTTCTGAACACCTGTCCCAGGCGCAAGAATAAAAAGCCGGAAAACTTCCGCGCCTAAGTGATCATCGGGGAGGTCACTTGGGCGCACAGGTATTTCCCGTTAATGTGAAACGCAATAAAATCTTGCTTCCCTTTCAGGTCTCCTTTGCTGGCCGGTCTGCCACTGGCAGTGCCTTCGTGGATTCTGGCTCATCTGCTAATATCATGTCTGTGGAATTTGCTATGTCTCTAAAAATGCCTTTTATTGATTTACCTTATCCTATCCCTGTAGTAGGTATCGACTCAACTCCCCTTGCTAATGGTTATTTTACTCAGCATACTCCTGTTTTTGAACTCCTGGTTGGCTCCATGCATTTGGAGCAGTGCTCTGTACTGGTGATGCAGGGATTATCGTCTGATCTGGTATTAGGTCTTCCCTGGTTGCAGTTGCATAATCCCACGTTTGATTGGAATACTGGGGATCTCACCAAATGGGGTAGTGAATGTCTTATGTCATGTCTTTCTGTTAACTCTATTTCTCCCCGGGAGGAGGTAAACACGCTTCCTGAGTTTGTTCAGGACTTCGCCGATGTGTTTTCTAAGGAGGCCTCCGAGGTGTTGCCCCCCCATAGAGATTACGATTGCGCCATCGATTTGGTGCCTGGTGCCAAGCTTCCTAAGGGTAGGATATTTAATCTTTCATGTCCTGAACGTGAAGCTATGAGGGTGTATATCCAAGAATGCCTGGCCAAGGGTTTCATTCGCCCCTCGACTTCTCCTGTAGGTGCTGGCTTCTTCTTTGTGGGGAAGAAGGATGGTGGTCTTAGGCCGTGCATTGATTATCGTAACCTGAATAAGGTCACCGTAAGGAACCAGTACCCACTTCCTTTGATTCCGGATCTTTTTAATCAGGTTCAGGGAGCCCAATGGTTTTCTAAGTTCGATCTACGGGGGGCATATAACCTTATCCGCATCAAAGAGGGGGATGAGTGGAAAACTGCGTTCAACACACCCGAGGGTCATTTCGAATACCTGGTCATGCCTTTTGGGTTGTGTAATGCCCCTGCTGTCTTCCAGAATTTTATTAATGAAATCCTGAGAGATTACCTGGGTAATTTTCTTGTTGTGTACCTTGATGACATACTGGTGTTTTCCAAGGACTGGTCCTCCCACGTGGAGCATGTCAGGAAGGTGCTCCAGGTCCTTCGGGAGAATAATCTGTTTGCTAAGACTGAAAAATGTGTCTTTGGGGTACAGGAGATACCATTTTTAGGGCAAATCCTCACTCCTCATGAATTCCGCATGGACCCTGCCAAGGTTCAGGCTGTGGCGGAATGGGTCCAACTTGCCTCCCTTAAGGCGTTACAGTGTTTTTTAGGGTTCGCCAACTATTACAGGAGATTTATTGCCAACTTCTCGGTCGTCGCTAAGCCTCTTACGGACCTTACTCGCAAGGGTGCTGATGTCCTCCATTGGCCCCCTGAGGCCGTCCAGGCCTTTGAGACCCTCAAGAAGTGCTTTATCTCGGCCCCCGTGCTGATTCAGCCCAACCAAGAGGAGCCATTTATTGTGGAGGTTGACGCATCCGAGGTGGGAGTGGGGGCCGTCTTGTCCCAGGGTACCAGCTCCCTCACCCATCTCCGCCCCTGTGCTTACTTCTCTAGGAAGTTTTCGCCCACGGAGAGTAACTATGATATTGGCAACCGCGAACTTCTAGCCATTAAATGGGCTTTTGAAGAGTGGCGGCACTTCCTGGAGGGGGCCAGACACCAGGTAACGGTCCTTACGGATCACAAGAATCTGGTTTTCCTAGAATCGGCCCGGAGGCTTAATCCTAGACAAGCTCGGTGGGCACTATTCTTTACCAGATTTAATTTCTTGGTTACCTATAGGGCTGGGTCCAAGAATATTAAGGCTGATGCCCTGTCACGTAGTTTCATGGCCAATCCTCCTTCCGAGAAGGATCCTGCTTGTATTTTACCCCCTGGTATAATCGTTTCTGCCACGGATTCTGATTTAGCTTCTGATATCGCGGCTGATCAGGGTGCAGCTCCCGGGAACGTCCCTGGGGACAAACTGTTTGTTCCCCTGCAATACCGGCTAAGGGTACTCAGGGAAAACCATGACTCCGCTCTATCTGGTCATCCTGGCATCTTGGGCACCAAACACCTCATTACCAGAAACTATTGGTGGCCTGGGTTGCCTAAAGACGTTAGGGCTTACGTCGCCGCTTGTGAGGTTTGCGCTAGGTCCAAAACCCCTAGGTCCCGACCTGCGGGCCTACTACGTTCCTTGCCCATTCCCCAGAGACCTTGGACCCATATCTCCATGGATTTTATCACCGATTTGCTTCCATCTCAGGGCAAGTCGGTGGTGTGGGTGGTAGTAGACTTTGTGCCCCTTAAGAAGCTACCTAACGCCAAGACGTTAGCTTCTTTGTTTGTAAAACACATCCTGCGTCTCCATGGGGCCCCAGTCAATATTGTTTCTGACAGAGGGGTACAATTTGTTTCCTTATTTTGGAGAGCCTTTTGTAAAAAGTTGGAGATTGATCTGTCCTTCTCCTCCGCCTTCCATCCCGAAACTAATGGCCAAACGGAGAGGACCAACCAGTCCCTGGAACAATATTTAAGGTGTTTCATCTCTGACTGTCAATTCGATTGGGTCTCATTTCTTCCCCTTGCTGAATTTTCCCTGAATAACCGGGTCAGTATCTCGTCAGGGGTCTCCCCGTTTTTCTGTAATTTCGGGTTTAACCTAAGGTTCTCCTCCGTTTCCCCTGGTTGTTCGAATAATCCTGAGGTAGAGGATGTTCATCGGGAACTGTGCACTGTCTGGGCCATGGTTCAGAAGAACCTAGAGGCGTCCCAGAGCGCACAAAAGATTCAGGCGGATAGTAGACGTTCTGCTAACCCCCGGTTTGTCGTCGGGGATTTGGTCTGGTTGTCGTCCAGGAACTTGTGCCTTAAGGTCCCGTCCAAGAAGTTTGCTCCCCGATTTATTGGGCCTTATAAGATCATTGAAGTCCTCAACCCTGTATCCTTCCGTCTGGAGCTGCCCCCATCCTTTCGCATACATGACGTCTTCCATGCCTCCCTCCTTAAACGCTGTTCCCCGTCCTGGTCCCCCTCGAGGAAACCTCCTGTTCCCGTTCTCACCCCTGAGGGGGTGGAATTCGAGATGGCCAAGATTATGGACAGTAGGATGGTCCAGGGCTCCCTCCAGTACCTGGTCCATTGGAGAGAGTACGGGCCGGAGGAGAGGACTTGGGTACCTGCCCGTGATGTTCACGCTGGGGTATTGATCAGGAGGTTCCACCTTCTCTTCCCTACTAAACCGGGTCCTCTTAGTAAGGGTCCGGTGGCCCCTCATAAAAGGGGGAGTACTGTTAGGGATCTGCCAGGTACTACGTCTAGGTATACTCCTGGGATTAATCAATCCACACCTGAGGCCAGACCTGTTCGACTGACACCATCTCCCACCAACCAGGGTGGCAGGCTCAGGAGTGGGAGAGCCTATCACGGCCTGGTCAGTCGGAGTTAGCTCCGCCCCCTTTCCTTTATTACCTGCTGTGTTCTCCTCCTCAGTGCTTGTAATTCTTTTGGATTCCTGGCCCCACTGCTGCTTGCTCCAGCTTGCTTCTGCCGTGCTTCTGCCTTGCTGCTGTTCTGCTTAACCCGCTTTGCTTTGCCTCTGGCTTGCTTCCTCCTCCGTGCTCACTTGGGTATACTCCACTTCATCCTGGTCCTGACAACTCATTCACCGCTCGTTTCCTCGCGGCGTTCCGTGGGCTACTGCCCCTTCCCTTGCGTGTTCCCTGTTTGTTCTCCCGTGCACTTAGACAGCGTAGGGACCGCCGCCCAGTTGTACCCCGTCGCCTAGGGTGGGTCGTTGCAAGTAGGCAGGGACAGGGCGGTGGGTAGATTAGGGCTCACTTTCCCTTCACCTCCTTCCTGCCATTACAGTGGGGTTTAATTTTAGTCGTTTATACTTGTTACCAATAGGAATAAATTTTGCAGTATAATCATACAAAGTGGATTTTAAAATCTCCCATTTATCATTTGTACCATTACTTGACATAAGTTCTTCCTAGTCTATATCCTGAATTGCCGCCCTCATCCTGGGGAAATTTGCCTTATTAAAATTAAGTGTTTTTGCTCTCCCAGCCTGTGTTTGTCTTTTACAGTATAGGTAAAATATAACTATATTGTGATCACTGTTACCGAGGTTTTCACGAACATTGACATTCCCAACAAGATCTGCATTATTAAAAATGACCAAATCCAACAGAGCTTCACCTCTAGTCGGGTCTTCCACACACTGGGCCATAAAAATTTTCCTGCAACAGGTTGAGGAAAGTTGAAGCCGAACCATGACGCCAATTAATATCCCTGTAATTAAAATCTCCCATTATCACTACAGTACCCGCCTGTGCAGCCCGCTCCATCTGTTTATATAGCTGACCTTCCATCCCCTCAGTTATATGGGGGGGGGTCTATAGTTTACACCAAAAGTAATTTTTTCAGTATTTACCTCCCTTTGTAATCCCACCCACAAGGTTTCAACCTCCTCACAATCTTCACCCACTATTGTCTCTTTCACACTCCTTCATATCACTTCTCACATACAGACATACAGCACCACCTTCATATCACTTCTCACATACAGACATACACCACCGCCTTCATATGACTTCTCACATACAGACATACACCACCACCTTCAGATCACTTCTCACATACAGACATACACCACCACCTTCATATCACTTCTCACATACAGACATACACCACCACCTTCATATCACTTCTCACATGCAGATATACACCACCACCTTCATATCACTTCTCACATACACACATACACCACCACGTTCATATCACTTCTCACATGCACACATACACCATCACCTTCATATCACTTCTCACATACAGACATACACCACCACCTTCATATCACTTCTCACATACAGATATACACCACCGCCTTCATACCACTACTCACATACAGACATACACCACCGACTACATATCACTTCTCACATACAGATATACACCACCGCCTTCATATCACTTCTCACATACAGATATACACCACCACCTTCATATTACTACTCACATACAGACATACACCACCAACTTCATATCACTTCTCACATACAGACATACACCACCACCTTCATATCAATTCTCACATACACCACCGCCTTCATATCACTTCTCACATACAGACATACACCACCAACTTCATATCACTTCTCACATATAGATATACACCACCACCTTCATATCACTTCTCACATACACACATACACCACCACTGCCTTCATATCACTTCTCACATGCAGACATACATCACTGCCTTCATATCACTTCTCACATACAGACATACACTACCGCCTTCATATCACTTCTCACATACAGACATACACCACCACCTTCATATCACTTCTCACATACAGACATACACCACCAACTTCATATCACTTCTCACATATAGATATACACCACCACCTTCATATCACTTCTCACATACAGACATACATCACCACCTTCATATCACTTCTCATAT
This sequence comes from Rhinoderma darwinii, assembly GCF_050947455.1. Lineage (NCBI taxonomy): Eukaryota > Metazoa > Chordata > Amphibia > Anura > Rhinodermatidae > Rhinoderma > Rhinoderma darwinii. The sequence continues at coordinate 81,153,756 of NC_134697.1, read as the reverse complement.
ACAGACATACACCACCGTCTACATATCACTTCTCACATACAGACATACACCACCACCTTCATATCACTTCTCACTTACAGATATACACCACCACCTTCATATCACTTCTCACATACAGACATAGACCACCACCTTCATATGACTTTTCACATACAGATATACACCACCACCTTCATATTACTTCTCACATACAGACATACACCACCACCTTCATATCACTTCTCACATACAGACATACACCACCACCTTCATATCACTTCTCACATACAGACATACACCACCGCCTTCATATCACTTCTCACATACACACATACACCACCACCTTCATATCACTTCTCACATACAGACATACACCACCAACTTCATATCACTTCTCACATATAGATATACACCACCACCTTCATATCACTTCTCACATACACACATACACCACCACTGCCTTCATATCACTTCTCACATACAGACATACATCACCACCTTCATATCACTTCTCACATACAGACATACACCACCGCCTTCATATCACTTCTCACATACAGACATACACCACGGCCTACATATAACTTCTCACATACAGTTATACACCACCACCTTCATATCACTTCTCACATGCAGATATACACCACCACCTTCATATCACTTCTCACATACACACATACACCACCACGTTCTCACATACACACATACACCATCACCTTCATATCACTTCTCACATACAGACATACACCACCACCTTCATATCACTTCTCACATACAGATATACACCACCGCCTTCATACCACTACTCACATACAGACATACACCACCGACTACATATCACTTCTCACATACAGATATACACCACCGCCTTCATATCACTTCTCACATACAGATATACACCACCACCTTCATATTACTTCTCACATACAGACATACACCACCACCTTCATATCACTTCTCACATACAGACATACACCACCGCCTTCATACCACTACTCACATACAGACATACACCACCGACTACATATCACTTCTCACATACAGATATACACCACCGCCTTCATATCACTTCTCACATACAGATATACACCACCACCTTCATATTACTTCTCACATACAGACATACACCACCACCTTCATATCACTTCTCACATACAGACATACACCACCGCCTTCATATCACTTCTCACATACACACATACACCACCACCTTCATATCACTTCTCACATACAGACATACACCACCAACTTCATATCACTTCTCACATATAGATATACACCACCACCTTCATATCACTTCTCACATACACACAACACCACCACTGCCTTCATATCACTTCTCACATGCAGACATACATCACCACCTTCATATCACTTCTCACATACAGACATACACCACCGCCTTCATATCACTTCTCACATACAGACATACACCACCACCTTCATATCACTTCTCACATACAGACATACACCACCAACTTCATATCACTTCTCACATATAGATATACACCACCACCTTCATATCACTTCTCACATACAGACATACACCACCACCTTCATATCACTTTTCACATACAGACATACACCACCGCCTTCATATCACTTCTCACATATAGACATACACCACGGCCTACATATCACTTCTCACATACAGACATACACCACCACCTTCATATCACTTCTCACATACAGACATACACCACCACCTTCATATCACTTTTCACATACAGACATACACCACCACCTTCATATCACTTCTAACATACAGACATACACCACCAACTTCATATCACTTCTCACATATAGATATACACCACCACCTTCATATCACTTCTCACATACACACATACACCACCACTGCCTTCATATCACTTCTCACATACAGACATACATCACCACCTTCATATTACTTCTCACATACAGACATACACCACCGCCTTCATATCACTTCTCACATACAGACATACACCACGGCCTACATATCACTTCTCACATACAGACATACACCACCACCTTCATATCACTTCTCACATACAGACATACACCACCACCTTCATATCACTTTTCACATACAGACATACACCACCGCCTTCATATCACTTCTCACATACAGACATACACCACGGCCTACATATCACTTCTCACATACAGACATACACCACCACCTTCATATCACTTCTCACATACAGACATACACCACCACCTTCATATTACTTCTCACATACAGACATACACCACCACCTTCATATCACTTCTCACATACAGACATACACCACCGCCTTCATATCACTTCTCACATACACACATACACCACCACCTTCATATCACTTCTCACATACAGACATACACCACCAACTTCATATCACTTCTCACATATAGATATACACCACCACCTTCATATCACTTCTCACATACACACAACACCACCACTGCCTTCATATCACTTCTCACATGCAGACATACATCACCACCTTCATATCACTTCTCACATACAGACATACACCACCGCCTTCATATCACTTCTCACATACAGACATACACCACCACCTTCATATCACTTCTCACATACAGACATACACCACCAACTTCATATCACTTCTCACATATAGATATACACCACCACCTTCATATCACTTCTCACATACAGACATACACCACCGCCTTCATATCACTTCTCACATACAGACATACACCACGGCCTACATATCACTTCTCACATACAGACATACACCACCACCTTCATATCACTTCTCACATACAGACATACACCACCACCTTCATATCACTTTTCACATACAGACATACACCACCGCCTTCATATCACTTCTCACATATAGACATACACCACGGCCTACATATCACTTCTCACATACAGACATACACCACCACCTTCATATCACTTCTCACATACAGACATACACCACCACCTTCATATCACTTTTCACATACAGACATACACCACCACCTTCATATCACTTCTAACATACAGACATACACCACCAACTTCATATCACTTCTCACATATAGATATACACCACCACCTTCATATCACTTCTCACATACACACATACACCACCACTGCCTTCATATCACTTCTCACATACAGACATACATCACCACCTTCATATTACTTCTCACATACAGACATACACCACCGCCTTCATATCACTTCTCACATACAGACATACACCACGGCCTACATATCACTTCTCACATACAGACATACACCACCACCTTCATATCACTTCTCACATACAGACATACACCACCACCTTCATATCACTTTTCACATACAGACATACACCACCGCCTTCATATCACTTCTCACATACAGACATACACCACGGCCTACATATCACTTCTCACATACAGACATACACCACCACCTTCATATCACTTCTCACATACAGACATACACCACCACCTTCATATCACTTCTCACATACAGACATACACCACCACCTTCATATCACTTTTCACATACAGACATACACCACCGCCTTCATATCACTTCTCACATACAGACATACACCACCACCTTCATATCACTTCTCACATACAGACATACACCACCACCTTCATATCACTTCTCACTTACAGACATACACCACCGCCTTTCCTATTTGCCCCGTCTTTCTGAAACAGTATAAAATACTGGGTGGACTGTAAATGTGCCATTGAAGCGTTATTCCCATAATAACAATTCATGGCATATCTGCAAAATATGCAATAAATGTTTGATAGGTGCGGGTGACACCTGTATTTGCTGGGCTCTTTCTGAAACTCCCATAGATTTCAATGAAGAGGCCACATCTCAATTGATTTTTATGGAGGGAGTGGCTGGCCTGGATCGGCGAACATTGATCACGATTGGAATACGCCTCTTTAAGCGTGTGTATTAGGTAAATCACTATGGATGCCATACTTGCCGTAGTTTCATAACTATTCCAGATTTTATAACTTTCCCCAATTCACCAGGCTATGCTCAATCATAGGCCAGTTTCACATGGCAGTATGTAGTCCAATATTTGTAAGCCAAAACTAGGAGTGAAAACAACACAGGGAAAAAGTATCATGGAAAGATTTGTATTTTAGACTTTTTAATTGTTTTTCACTAAAAAATTGCTTACTTTCTGCCATATAGCTTCTATGTATTCTGGGTACATAGAAGTTGTATCTTGCGCTCGAACTCAAATCCGTCAGGTCAGAGGGACTGACGGCTTCGGTGACTGTAGGATCCAGCTGTTATCTATCACATCTAAGTAATGAATTAAGATGTGATCGATAACAGCTGCATCTGACACGCAGGATCCGCTGTCACCGAAGCCGTCAGTCCCGCTGACCTGATGGATTGAGCACGAGATACAGCTTCTATGTACCCAGGATACATAGCAGCTATATGTCAAAATATACAGGGAGGGGGCTGTATGGCGATATCTACAGGGGGGCTGTATGGTGCTATATACAGGGAGGAGGCTGTGTGGCAATATCTACAGGGGGCTGTATGGTGCTATATACAGGGGGGCTGTATGGCGTTATCTACAGGGGAGCTGTATGGTGCTATATACAGGGGGCTGTATGGCGCTTTATACAGGGAGGAGGCTGTGTGGCAATATCTACAGGGGGGCTGTATGGTGCTATATACAGGTGGGCTGTATGGTACTATATACAGGGAGGCTGTATGGCGTTATCTACAGGGGAGCTGTATGGTGCTATATACAGGGGGGCTGTATGGCGCTTTATACAGGGAGGAGGCTGTGTGGCAATATCTACAGGGGGCTCTATGGTGCTATATACAGGGGGGCTGTATGGTACTATATACAGGGAGGCTGTATGGCGTTATCTACAGGGGAGCTGTATGGTGCTATATACAGGGGGGCTGTATGGCGCTTTATACAGGGAGGAGGCTGTGTGGCAATATCTACAGGGGGGCTGTATGGTGCTATATACAGGGGGGCTGTATGGTACTATATACAGGGAGGCTGTATGGCGTTATCTACAGGGGAGCTGTATGGTGCTATATACAGGGGGGCTGTATGGCGCTTTATACAGGGAGGAGGCTGTGTGGCAATATCTACAGGGGGGCTGTATGGTGCTATATACAGGGGGGCTGTATGGTACTATATACAGGGAGGCTGTATGGCGTTATCTACAGGGGAGCTGTATGGTGCTATATACAGGGGGGCTGTATGGCGCTTTATACAGGGAGGAGGCTGTGTGGCAATATCTACAGGGGGGCTGTATGGTGCTATATACAGGGGGGCTGTATGGTACTATATACAGGGATTTGAAACAGTGATAGGGTTCCCAGGGCGTGCACCCATCCATATTTTCAGGTTGGTGCTGCTGGACGGATTTATTTATATATTATTATTTATTTTCCTGGCTTTTAATAGTTGCTGAAAACATAATAATCACTACCAGCCATTTAAATGTTCTCATTAATAATGCGAGAAAACGTTCCCCAAATCACTGGGTCCTAGAATCAGGCGTGTTCCCCATACATCAATACAAGATCGATATCGCATTGTGTGAAGGGTCCCAAGAGTAGTCAGAGGAGAGACCTTACTCCGTCTCCATGGACACGGGTGAGCGACGAAAACCCCACCGAGATTAACTAGCTCCGCCCCCGCCCTTCCTATTGGCCAAGACGCACAGGAGGCTAATGCTGATTGGCTACGTGGCTTCGTGTGGCGACTATCGGGAGTCCAAGCAGCTGGGTGTCCGTAAGTGAGCCGGAGCCGGGACCAGCAGTCAGGTGAGAGGGATTCGGGTAGTAATGGGGTTTCCATAGAGGCGTTCGTCCCGCCTGTTCACAAGAGCTTGCAGTCTATTACCATGTCACCATTCCCGGGGCATTGTACAGGAAGTGGTGTCGTGTGTACATCGCTATATGATACTGTATGCACCTGCTCTATGATGAGGAGAATAGCGGGCTGATATATCACTGAGGGGCATAAGAAGAGACTGCAGAATGCAGACTGCTGGACGGGATGAGCCGGAAGCTGCAGCATGGAGTGGGAATGGTCAGATTTCAGGCTGGACACACAATTGAGAAGATGATCCCCCAGGGATGCTCCAAATCTATCCTGGACCCACAATCAATAGAAAAAGATAATAATGGGGCAGATTTATCAGTATTCACAAATCTCCCCCCATGATCCTCAGTGACCGGGGTCAGGAACCGTCAGCACCCCAGCTGTTGTCCAACTACAACTCCCAGCATGCCCCGACAGGCGGAGGTTCATAGTTTCACAACATCACAACATGCGCTGACCAATGATTCATAACTCTTTATCACGGGGGAAAACTAGGGTCCTGTTCACACAGAAGCGATTTCAGGCGTTTTTTGGCGCTGTTTCCGACGTGGTTTCCACGTCAAAAACAGCACCAAAATACTCTGTGTGAACATACCCTAAAGGGGAACCCTCACTAATACGTTATCCTAAATGGTAGGTCATGCATTTGGCACACAGGATCCCACATGAACACTTGTCCATAGCAATGATTCTCCAATACGTTGGAATCATTAGTCCATGTTCACACACAGCGTATCCGCCATGGCGGCCACAGGGGATTCTGGACAAAAAAACACCAGAAGTAAAAAAAATAAAAAAACACCCATTCTTACCCTCTGGCGTCCTGCAGACTGGCACACTGGGATGGCGTTTCACCCCGTGTGACCGCTGCAGCCTGTAATTGGTATAATATATATATATATATATTTTTTCCAGAGTTGTGATTTTTAAGGCCGAATCGCTGCTTTTCCGCCGGAAAAATCGCAACATCTGCTGCTATTTGTTGCGGGTTTTACCTCCCAGTTGAATTCAGTGGGGAGAGCTCGCAGCAAAATAGCAGCGATTCCGCAAATACAATTAACATGCAATTGTAATATCCGCAGTATTTACGCTACGTGTAAACTTTTTTTATTTTTCCGACTATGTACAGCCATACAGGGACTTTTTTGTGGGACAAGATGTAGTTTTCATTAGTACTGTTTTGGGTACATAGGACTTAATAAACTTTTTTTTTTGGGGGGAGTTAGGCTGGGTTCACACGAGCATGTTCGGTCTGTAAAGGACGGAACGTAATTCGGCCGCAAGTCCCGGACCGAACACACTGCAGGGAGCCGGGCTCCTAGCATCATACTTATGTACGATGCTAGGAGTCCCTGCCTCGCTGCGGGACAACTGTCCCGTACTGTAATCATGTTTTCAGTACAGGACAGTAGTTCCACGGAGAGGCAGGGACTACTAGCGTTGTACATAACTATGATGCTAGGAGCCCGGCTCCCCGCAGTGTGTTCGGTCCGGGACTTGCGGCTGAAATACGTTCCGTCCTTTACGGACCGAACATGCTCGTGTGAAACCAGCCTAAAAAAAAAAAAAAGAGTTTTGCTTTTTTTTTGTAGTTTATTCACCTGGCGGTTTAATTAACGTGTTACCTCCATAATTCGTGTTATGATCGTGGCAATATTATATGTGTGTATATATATATATATATTTTTTATACTTTGTTTATTAAACTTTTTGATTTTTTTAATGTTCACTGTTTTCTTTTTGTTTTTTTGTTTTTTTTAAAATAAGCTTTAACTGTTCGTAATGTAATTTTTTTTTAAGTCTTCACAATGCGATCTTCTGATCGCAGATATAAATTTTTGGGTATAACGAAGCATTATTGCCTGTCAGTATAAAACTGACAGGCAATCTATCAAGGCCTAATAGGCTGTCAGGGTATGTTCACACGCAAACGCAAAATACATCTGAAATTACGGGGCTGTTTTCAGGCGAAAACAGCTCCTGAATTTCAGACGTTTTTGCATGAACTCGCATTTTTCGCTGCGTTTTTTACGGACGTAATTGGAGCTGTTCTTCATTGGAGTCAATGAGAAACTGCTCCAAAAACGTCCCAAGAAGTGACCTGCACTTCTTTGACGCGGGCGTAATTTTCCGAGCCGTCTTTTGACAACGACGCGCAAAATTACACCTCGTCTGCACAGAACATCGTAAAACCCATTGCAGGCAATGGGCAGATGTTTGCCGACGTATTGGAGCCGTCTTTTTTTTAGGCGTAGTTCGAGGCGTAAAACACCTCCATTACGTCTGAAAATAGGTCGTGTGCACACAGCCTTACTAAGGGCAGACCTAAGGTTAGGCTCCCAGCTGCCATGGTAACCCATCGGCGCATTGTGATCGCGTTGTGGGTGTGCCAATGGAGTGATGGAGGGAGCTCCCCATCTCTGCCATACACCTTAGACGTTGTGGTCGCTATTGACTGACCTCTAAGGGGTTAAACTTCCGTAATTCGTGCTCCCTCCAATCCTGGCAGTTGCGGCAGGAGCCGGGCTGCGAACAACAAATCTGCAGCAAAATCTGCATGTGTTACCTGTGGATTTTCTATAAATTTAACCCTTTGTATTTCAATGTTTTCAAGATTAAAAAATGTGCAAATCGGCAGCAGGAAAATCTGCTAAGTGTGAATGGAGTTTTAACAACCCCAGTCACATGTATTGTATTTTTATATTTCTCCACCAAAATGCTCACATGTGGCTTCCTCTTCCTGTGCTATTGATCTGGGATGAGGAACTTTCTAGAAGCGCCGCTGATCTCTGCATAATTAGCACGTTCTCATGTCACGTAAATAGAAACCCAATGGACCCTATGAAAGTCAATGGGGTCTGTCAGACGGCATTGGTGTCCGTCAAGTGATGGATCCGTCACAGTATTGAATTGCATTCTCCGGCTTCTATGACGAAACAGAAAAAACGGAATTCATAGCGCAGATGTGAACATAGCCTAAAAGTTTGCCTTCAGATTTCATACGGAACAGCTGAAGACGACTATAATACAAGTCTATTGGCCGTCTTCACTCCCCTATATAAAGCTGTGCATTAGCGGTTACTATTTAGTAGTTTTCCCCTCTGCAGCCTCTATCTCTAAGGGTATGTGCACACACACTAATTACGGACGTAATTCGGGCGTTTTTGCCCCGAATTACGTCCGAAAATAGCGCCTCAATAGCGTTGACAAACATCTGCCCATTGAAAGCAATAGGCAGACGTTTGTCTGTTCACACGAGGCGTATATTTACGCGCCACTGTCAGATGACGGCGTGTAAATAGACGCCCGCGTCAAAGAAGTGACCTGTCACTTCTTGGGGTGTAATTGGAGCCGTTATTCATTGACTCCAATGAATAGCAGCGCCAATTACGTCCGTAATGGACGCGGCGTTCAAGCGCCTGCCCATGCCGTTACGGCTGAAATTACGGGGATGTTTTCAGGCGGAAACATCCCCGTAATTTCAGCCGTTACGGACGCTGTCGTGTGAACATACCCTAATTCTCAGATGTCTCAAAGCTAGTGGGCAGAGCCTAACGGCTATAATGTCTTCCATATGCTGTAAACATAGAAGACGAGAATCCTATCTCTCTCTCTCTCTCTCTCTCTCTCTCTCTCTCTCTCTCTCTCTCTCTCTCTCTCTCTCTCTCTCTCTCTCTCTCTCTCTCTCTCTCTCTCTCTCTCTCTCTCTCTCTCTCTCTCTCTCTCTCTCTCTCTCTCTCTCTCTCTCTCTATATATATATATATATATATATATATATATATATATAATATGCTCTGCAGCAGCAGCGTGGAGGATATTATACAGCAGCAATGAGCAGTGCAGCTGAGAATCCAGCACTGGGGTGACGTAGAAATCTTACTAGCAGCGTGTCTCTGTGCTTCTTCTGCCTCCCTCTGCTCACCCCTCCCCTCTCCATAGACTTGTATACAGCGTGTCTGTTGCTGACTCTCTCTCTCTCTGCTCCCTCCTCTGGAAGAGACACACTACCACCACCACCTTCTGCAGCCCATCAATTCTGCTCTGTAACCATGGACAGACTTTTCTTAACAGGGGATGCACAGCAGATTACAGGAAGCGAGACACCTAGTGGCAGTAACTTCACACAGAATTTGCATTGATAAAACAACTAAATTTGAACAGTAAGCCCTTATGCACACAACAGGGTTCACACGGCCGTTTTTTTGACGGCCCAGGAAACCCGGCCATCAAAAAATGGGACATGCCCTATTTTCGTCCGTTTTCCCGGCCGCCCGGCTCCCATAGAAGTCTATCCGTTCCGGGCCGTGTTTCCATTTATAACAGCCAATTTTGACCAGTTTTGCATCTGTTTTTTTCCCTGTCCGTTTTTAAATCGGATGAATTCCATTTGTAAATTTTTTGCCACACACTTCCCTCTGTAGATAATGCCACACACTGCCCTCTGTAGATACTGCCAAAGCCCCCCTGTAGGTAGTGCCACACAGACCCACTTGTAGGTAGTTGAACACAGGCCCCTGTAAGCAATGCCACACAGCCTCCCGTAGGTAATGCCACACAGCCCCCTGTACATAATGCCCCACAGCCCCCTGTAGGTAGTGCTACACAGATCCCTTGTACATAGTCACCCCCCATAGATGGCACATCCCCCTACTTTCTTGTAGGGGACGGCTCCAGGAGAAGCCCTTCACTTCACTGTCCATATATGGACAGTGAAGTGAGGGACTTCTCCTGGATCGGAATCCCCAGCCACAGCGGTGGGGATTGCGCCTCAGAAGTTCTTGACGTCACTGTGTCCATATATGGACAGTGAAGGCAGGGACTTCTCCTGGAGCGGAATCCCCGGCCACATCGCCGGGGATTCCGCTTCAGAAGTCCCTGACGACAAAGTGAAGTCAGGGACTTCTCCTACAGAGAGCAAAAAAATAACCTCCTCCTCCACACACGCACTGTGAAAAAGGAGAGAGAGCGAGCGACGGAAGACACGGCCATCACTTGGAGCACATTCAAGTGATGGCCGTGTATTACCCGGCCCCATAGATTTCTATGGGGGCCGGGAGAACGGCCGAAAATAGGGCATGTCCCATTTTTTGACGGCCAGGTTTCCCGGGCCGTCAAAAAATTGGTTATGTGAATAGACCATGCGACATGCATTCCTCCCGCGCTGCCTATAAAAATAAACGGCTTACACAACGGGCGGCGTCAGGGCCTTATATGCGATACAGCGCTTCAACGTCATCAGTGCTGAGTCGCATACAACGTTCTGACGCTGCCCGACCTCATTACGTTGTATGAGCTGCGCCGGAGTGATCAGGGAGATGCTGGGGGAGAACAGGAGCAGGGAGGTGAGTATAATTTTTTCTATTGTTACTTAACTGGTTAATTCTGAGGTGGGTGTTCGTCTGATTGGTGGAGACAAGGTACATGGCCCAGCGCATGCTTTCTTGGCCATTTCTCTGTAGGACAGACCTACACTTCTAATGGTTATAATTGTCTGTCTTCTTTTGTTAATTGCTTTTTCTTGCCATTATGATATCAATGTGCTCTGTCCTGAAGAACAAAACTGTCCAAATCCTGCCCTACAGGGTGTTGTAATGCAGTCTGTTCTAACACTGGTTATACAGAATCAGAGGGTTTGAATGTAACCTCCAAAAGTTGAGACACCTGTAGGAATAGTTTGCATCCAATTTCAAACCATAATTTGCTTTATGTGCTGCAGAGCAGCTGTCCTTGATGTCTTCCCTGAAAAAAAAAGCCCTTTGGTAAAATCTGAAATTCAGACTATTGTTGCATTTGAGGTTAAAAATTCATATTATTTGTATGTTTTTAACTTACTTTTGAACCTTTGAACCATTTCACGTTATTAGCTGTACTAGAACCGTGTTAGTCCCCATGCACACCAACGTAAATACGGGTCCTTTGTCACACGTATTCAACCCGTATTCCACCCGGATTTACGGACCCGTTTTCTCTGCACTAATCGGCAGCCCCTTCTCTCTATCAGTGCTGGATAGAGAGAAGGGGCAGCCCTTTCGGGCAGAGTTTCCGCAGCGATTGAAAGTAAAAGAAGTTCATACTTACCCGGCCGTTGTCTTGGTGACGCGTCCCACTTTTGACATCCAGTCCGACGTCCCTGGATGACGCGGCAGTCCATGTGACCGCTGCAGCCTGTGATTGGCCTGTGATTGGCTTGTGATTGACTGCAGCGGTCACATGGGATGAAACGTCATCCCAGGAGGCCGGACTGGAGAGGAAGCAGGGAGTTCTGGATAAGTTAACTTTTAATACTATTAACTCCAGCGGTAGTCACTCTCCCGGGTGCTGAAAGAGTTACTGCCGATCAGTTAACTCTTTCAGCACCCTGGACAATGACTATCCCCTGACGTTGCCTAGCAACGCTCCCGTAATTACGGCTGCACACACGTAGCCACCGTAATAACGGGAGCCCCATAGACTTCTATGGGCCTGCCCGTGCCGTAATTAAGGCCTGAAATAGGACATGTTCCATATTTTTGAATGGCCCGGGCACCTTCCCGTAAGCAAACGGGAAGGTACCCATGGCCAATAGAAGTCTATGGGTCCATAATTACGGGCCGTAATTACGGGCGTTTTTACGTTCGTGTGTATGGGGCCTAATGTAAAAAATTACTGGAAAAATTGAGGTGTTCTAAAACTTTTGACCGATAGTATATCTGTACTGAGCTTGGTTCTGGTGCTGTATTTATGTAATTGTCACGATCTGTGGGTGTGTGGACGCACTTGGCCGCACTGCCGTAGCGGGATGGCAGCTGGCTAAAATACAGTGTACCAAGTTAATATATATAATCCAAGCACAAGGGTGTCTGTGATAGTCCAGACAGTAGCAACGGTTAGGCACAGATGGGATCTTGACGTCCGGTGATGCAGACGAGACAGATGACACCAGACGTGTAACACAGCAGACGTGGCAGATGGCAGAACTCGACACCAACACTATAGCGGGCACAGGAACAACTACAACACGGGATACAGGTAGCAGGGCACGGGAACAGGATAACCCTAAGGGACCATTTGCAAGACTAACAGAGGAATACAAACAGCGCTCAGGCAATGAGCAAAAGGGCAGGGCCCTACTTAAGTCCAGGGTGATCATGGGCTAATGAGAGATGTTAAACATGTGCGCGAGCGTGTGCGTACACCCTACGGGACACAGCAAAGTGGAGCGGAAGTAGGCGCCGGCGTTTCCTGGGGAGGAGATACGGACCAGCGCTCACAAGTCCATGGCTGCGGTCGTCGGGGGGGGGTTAGTAGTCCCAATGGTCCACGGCCGTGGATGTTACAGTAGTGATCTATATTTGTGCTAGTAATGTATACATGTACAGAGCTTGGTTCTGGTGCTTGGGGAGGGCAGAGGTGGAGGGGTGACATTCGTTACCCGGGTTGGGGGCCCACTTAGATATGTTTCACCCCCCCCGTGCTATGCCCCTAGCTACCCCTCTTCATGTGAAGCATTTTCCAGCTTTCTATCTGTTCAACACCTGCTTCTCCTTTCAATAGAACTAAAATTACTTCCTTCTTGATAACGTTTTGTGTTTTTTGACACCTGGTGAAAAACAGAACAAAACCATGAAATATAACACTGGTGTATCTTTTTATTACTTCATCTTTTCACATATACAGGACTGTAAATCAAGAAGCTGATTTACCTGTGTCTAAAATTATGCACATTCATTATGGTTTATTGTCATTATTTTACTCGTCCATAATAAATAAATAATTTAAGCGCAGCACTTTACTTTACTGCCAATTGTATTTTGACGTTGACTCTTCCGTGGCTGTGTGCAATTTTAAGAAGTGGTGTCTGACTTTGGCACATTAAAGGGGTTTTCCAGTGAGAAACTATGATGATCAGTTTGGCGGGGGACCGACCAGAACCAGAGGATCCTCCGGTTGGCCCAGGCTTAATGGGCCTTAAAGGTCCAACAGAAGACAATCCCATCACTTGCCACTAGGGTTTATTTCTCATAAATTGATTCACAAATTACCCGTTAGACCTTATTGATATGTCCTATACGTACAATGAAAACAACAATTAAATGAAAATACATGTTTTGTATAGATGGAGGGTGAGCCCTCCAAATTATCTTCTCTGGTGGGCCCAAGGAACTCCAGTCCGTTGCTGACTGTACCATTAGACCAAAGTTCCAAAAAATATTGTGCCGTATAGGTTAATAGCCGCTAAGACAGAATACAGAGGAATTATTGGAGGATGCAAGGGGAGCTCTTCCCTTATGAATATAGAAAACTCATAACTATAAGTTCATTATATTTTGTGTTAAAGGCTATGTACACATTTTGCACAGTTGTTGTTTTTTTAATTGCATTGTATGTTTTTTGCAAAATAAAACACATTTCTAATGTACCGCCTGTCTTCTGTACCTGCAGTGGATTTCAGTACATAGGCAGCTGCTGTATTCAGTTCTCTCTCTAATCCATCAGTCAGCTCCCTGATGGCAAACTGAGCAGCTCCTCCTCTGCAGGCTCATGAACAAGCATTTTGTGTGACATCTGCATGTGTGCCAGGTCCTACTCACTGGTGTGTTCTGTGGCAGATGAGAATAGTTCCTATTCAATTATTCATGTGACGAGTGCTGGGAAGTGCACATGTGACCAGTGCTGGGGAATGCCCCTAGAGAAGAGAACATGTGACCAGTGCTGGGGAATGCCTCTAGAGAAGTGAACATGTGACCAGTGTTGGGGAACGCCCCTAGAGAAGAGCACATGTGACCAGTGCTGGGGAACGACCCCTAGAGAAGAGCACATGTGACCAGTGCTGTGGAACGTCCCTAGAGAAGAGCACATGTGACCAGTGCTAGGGAATGCCCCTAGAGAAGAGCACATGTGACCAGTGCTGGGAAATGCCCCTAGAGAAGAGCACATGTGACCAGTGCTGGGGAACGCCCCTAGGGAAGAGCACATGTGACCAGTGCTGGGGAATTCCCCTAGAAAAGAGCACATGTGACCAGTGCTGGGGAATGCCCCTAGAGAAGCGCACATGTAACCAGTGCTGGGGAATGCCCCTAGAGAAGCGCACATGTGACCAGTGCTGGGGAGCGCCCCTAGAGAAGAGCACATGTGACCAGTGCTGGGGAGCGCCCCTAGAGAAGAGCACATGTGACCAGTGCTGGGGAGCGCCCCTAGAGAAGAGCACATGTGACCAGTGCTGGGGAGCGCCCCTAGAGAAGAGGACATGTGACCAGTGCTGGGGAGCGCCCCTAGAGAAGAGCACATGTGACCAGTGCTGGGGAGCGCCCCTAGAGAAGAGCCCATGTGACCAGTGCTGGGGAGCGCCCCTAGAGAAGAGCACATGTGACCAGTGCTGGGGAGCACCCCTAGAGAAGAGCACATGTGACCAGTGCTGGGGAGCGCCCCTAGAGAAGAGCACATGTGACCAGTGCTGGGGAGCGCCCCTAGAGAAGAGCGCATGTGACTAGTGCTGGGGAGCGCCCCTAGAGAAGAGCACATGTGACCAGTGCTGGGGAATTCCCCTAGAGAAGAAGTTTGAATGGAGAAGAGGTTACAAACTGGTTGTGACAACTGCTGAAGGCACTGACTTTTTAGATTGTTCAAAAAAAAAGTCTAGAGGTCTGAATCTCAGGACCAAGGCCAGTGTCTGGAGGGGGGGGGGGGTATTGGGCTTATTCTATTATTAAATATAGTTGTGTCACCATGACCTGCATCATTATAAGGATTAGTGAAAATATATAAAGCTCATTATTCATCCAAATATAAGGAGGATCTATTGTACATTGTGCTCATCAGCCCAGCTGAAGAGAATCCCATAATTGTAGGGCAATATTTGCATTTATAAAGAATGTTGCGGAGAGCTCCACAAGTACCATCCTGAAATATCTCTAGAAATACCCGTCTTGAGTCTTTTTTATAGTTTGTATCTATAATTTTTATTGTAAAGCATACTCCGGATCAGTGATATCATTCCGAAGATTTAAGTAGTTTTTCAGACTGTAAAATAGAACCGTAAGCCAAAAGATGATAATAGAAGAGTAATTATAAGCATACCAAAGTTCATTACAGGATAATTGCTAAAACAGAAATAAAATTGTGAGGAGCTAAATACATATAAATGGGAGTGTTACCAGTATAACCAGCGTAAAAAAAACGGCCTTTTGTTCATAGCACATTTAAAACAATATTTAAAGTTGTAGCCTTTGCTATTCGTAGCTGTGTTCATGCTCACTGCCGCTTTGCACGCATGTTTCATGACGCCTGAGCAACTTTGGTGCAAATTAGTTTGTTTCTCCGAAGGTACCTATCCGTGTCCTGCTACCAGTCTGTATCCTGCTAAATGCCACCAGTCTGTATCCCGCTACCAGTCTGTGTCCTGCTACCAGTCCGTATCCTGCTACCAGTCCGTATCCTGCTACCAGTCCGTATACTGCTACCAGTCCGTATCCTGCTACCAGTCCGTATCCTGCTACCAGTCCGTATGCTGCTACCAGTCTGTATCCTGCTACCAGTCCGTATCCTGCTACCAGTCCATATCCTGCTACCAGTCCGTATCCTGCTACCAGTCCGTATCCTGCTACCTGATATGAGCCTGTGGCCTACTACCTGTTGGCAACCTGTATCCTGCAGCGAGCCAGAAGACCTCTGCTCTACACCTGCCTACCATGGTATCATGTGCCAATGCTTCAACCCACAGTGTACTTCACTATTGTTTCCTGGTCGCTAGGCCAGCTGCTACTCATACCGGGACCACCTCAAGAGATAGCGACCTTTGTCTCCCCGCAGTGAAGTCCAGATCCCCGTATGGAAGGTTTCTCTCATGCTCGGTGGCGTCACTAGCACCAGAGGGAGCGCCAGTGCTAGCAACAGCCACATTCACTTGTATCTGCATCCTCAGGATGCAGATGCAAATAAATCTTATAGGCTGAGGCCACATAAGGCCTACATCCTATAAGTCGCTGGGAAGAATCCCTGCGCAGGCCGGCGTGATGACGTCACTTCATCACGCTGGTCTGTGCATGTGTCCCACATGTGTCTCAATCTGTCACGGGAACGGGGCAAGGCAAGTACAATTTTTTTTTTTTGGTGGCTATCTGGCAATATACGGGGCAGGGGAATTGCTGTGTGGCACTATATACAATGGGTGACTGTGTGGCACTATATACAAGGGAGGGGGCTGTATGGCACTATAAATAAAGGGGGCTGTGTGGCACTATATTCAAGGGAGGGGGCTGCTTGATGCCATATACAGGGGGAGTGCATTGTGACAGTATATAAAAGGGGGGCTGTGTGGCACTATATACAAGGGGCTCTGTGGCACTATATACAAGGGGAGGGTATTGTGCCTCTATATACAGGGGGCTGTGTGGCACTATATACAGGGGGGCTGTGTGGCACTATATACAAGGGGCGGTTGTGTGGCACTATATACAGGGGGGGGCTTTGTGGCACTATATACAGGGGGGGGCTGTTTGGCACTATATAAAATAGGGGCTGT
Organism: Rhinoderma darwinii; assembly: GCF_050947455.1. Classification (NCBI taxonomy): domain Eukaryota; kingdom Metazoa; phylum Chordata; class Amphibia; order Anura; family Rhinodermatidae; genus Rhinoderma; species Rhinoderma darwinii. Next base: position 81,136,457 of record NC_134697.1, on the reverse strand, counting down.
GTGGCACTATATACAAGGGGGGGCTGTATGGCACTATATACAAGGGCAGTTCATTGTGGCACTATATACAAGGGGAGGGCATTGTGGCAATATATACAAGGGGGGGCTGTGTGGCACTATATACAAGGGGGGCTGTGTGGCACTATACAAGGGGGGGCTGTGTGGCACTATATACAGGGGGGCTGTGTGGCACTATATACAAGGGGGGCTGTGTGGCACTATACAAGGGGGGGCTGTGTGGCACTATATACAGGGGGGCTGTGTGGCACTATATACAAAGGGGGCTGTGTGGCACTATATATAAGGGGCTGTGGCACTATATACAAGGGTGGTGCGCTGGGTAGCATTGTATATACGGAAGGGGGGGCTGTGTGGCACTATATATAAGGGAGGGGGGCTGTGTGGTACTATATATAAGGGGGAGGACTGTGGTGCTATCTACAGGGGGCATTAATGCTGTGGGGGTCTGGTTACTGATGGGGCACTTTTATTGTGTTGAGCACTGAGGGATCATTATTACCATCTGGGGCACTGTAGATTACGAGTTTGTTTAGAGGATGGGGTATGGGTGTGGAGGGTGCTTGAAAAGCGAGAAACCAACATGTCTGTGTCAAATTCTGCAGAGATGAATCATGGCTGAAATAAGTTGTCACAGTGGTCAGGGCCGGATGGAGAAAAAAATGGAAAGTGAACGATTAATCAGAAAAAACATCACCTGTGAGTCATTAGATGTAAATGTGCTGTAATCACTTATATCGTCTGCAGTGCTCCTATGTATAACTGACATCTACCACTATATGGTCACTGCATGGTGGTAATATTTGTCTTTGTATAGTGTTTTTTTATTCAGTAACAGAATGGGGGTGTGATTCAGTCAGTATGTGGTTATGGTGTGGCGGTATTCAGTAACAGTATGGGGGTATTATTCAGTCACTCTGTGGTTATGGTGTGGGGGTATTATTCAGTAACAGTATGGGGGTATTATTCAGTCACTATATGATTATGGTGTGGTGGTATTCAGTAAAAGAATAGCAGTATTATTCAGTCACTATGTGGTTATGGTGTGGCGGTATTATTCAGTAACAGAATGGGGATATAATTCAGTCAGTATGTGGTTAAGATGTGGAGGTATTATTCAGTAACAGTATATGGGTATTATTCAGTCACTATGTGGTTATGGTGTTGGAGGTATTATTCAGTAACAGTATGGGGGTATTATTCAGTCACTGTGGTTATCGTGTGGGGGTATTATTCAGTAACAGTATGGGGGTATTATTCAGTCACTATGTGGTTATGGTGTGGTGGTATTATTCAGTAACAGTATGGGGGTATTATTCAGTCACTATGTGGTTATGGTGTGGGGGTATTATTCAGTAACAGTATGGGGGTATTATTCAGTCACTATGTGGTTATGGTGTGGTGGTATTATTCAGTAACCGTATAGCAGTATTATCCAGGCAGTATGTGGTTATGGTATTATTCAGTTTCAGTATGGGGATATTATTCAGTCATGTGGTTATGGTATTGGAGGTATTATTCAGTAACCGTATAGCAGTTTTATTCAGTCACTATGTGGTTATGGTGTTGGAGGTATTATTCAGTAACAGTATGGGGGTATTATTCAGTCACTATGTGGTTATGATGTGGCGGTATTATTCAGTAACAGTATGGGGATATAATTCAGTCACTATGTGGTTATGATGTGGCGGTATTATTCAGTAATAGTATGGGGGTATTATTCAGTCACTATGTGGTTATGATGTGGCGGTATTATTCAGTAATAGTATGGGGGTATTATTCAGTCACTATGTGGTTATGGTGTGGGGGTATTATTCAGTAACAGTATGGGGATATAATTCAGTCACTATGTGGTTAAGATGTGGAGGTATTATTCAGTAACAGAATGGGGATATAATTCAGTCACTATGTGGTTATGATGTGGAGGTATTATTCAGTAACAGTATGGGGGTATTATTCTGTCACTATGTGGTTATGGTGTTGGAGGTATTATTCAGTAAAAGAATAGCAGTATTATTCAGTCACTATGTGGTTATGGTGTGGCGGTATTATTCAGTATCAGTATGGGGGTATTATTCAGTCAATATGTGGTTATGGTGTGGCGGTATTATTCAGTAACAGTATATGGGTATTATTCAGTCACTCTGTGGTTATGATGTGGAGATATTATTCACTAACAGTATGGAGGTATTATTCAGTCACTATGTGGTTATGGTGTGGTGGTATTATTCAGTAACAGTATGGGGGTATTATTCAGTCACTATGTGGTTATGGTGTGGCGGTATTATTCAGTAACAGTATGGGGGTATTATTCAGTCACTATGTGGTTATGGTGTGGGGGTATTATTCAGTAACAGTATGGGGGTATTATTCAGTCACTATGTGGTTATGGTGTTGGAGGTATTATTCAGTAACCGTATAGCAGTATTATCCAGTCAGTATGTGGTTATGGTGTGGCGGTATTATTCAGTAACAGTATGGGGGTATTATTCAGTCACTATGTGGTTATGGTGTGTGGTGGTATTATTCAGTAATAGTATGGGGGTATTATTCAGTCACTATGTAGTTATGGTGTGGAGGTATTATTCAGTAACAGTATGGGGGTATTATTCAGTCACTATGTGGTTATGGTGTGGCGGTATTATTCAGTAACAGTATGGGGGTATTATTCAGTCACTATGTGGTTATGGTGTTGGAGGTATTATTCAGTAACCGTATAGCAGTATTATCCAGTCAGTATGTGGTTATGGTGTGGCGGTATTATTCAGTAACAGTATGGGGGTATTATTCAGTCACTATGTGGTTATGGTGTGTGGGGGTATTATTCAGTAACAGTATGGGGGTATTATTCAGTCACTATGTGGTTATGGTGTGGGGGTATTATTCAGTAACAGTATGAGGGTATTATTCAGTCACTATGTGGTTATGGTGTTGGAGGTATTATTCAGTAACCGTATAGCAGTATTATCCAGTCAGTATGTGGTTATGGTGTGGCGGTATTATTCAGTAACAGAATGGGGATATAATTCAGTCACTATGTGGTTATGGTGTGGCGGTATTATTCAGTAACAGTATGGAGGTATTCAGTCACTATGTGGTTATGGTGTGGCGGTATTATTCAGTAACAGTATGGGGGTATTATTCAGTCACTGTGGTTATGGTGTGGGGGTATTATTCAGTAACAGTATGGTGGTATTATTCAGTCACTATGTGGTTATGGTGTGGCGGTATTATTCAGTAACAATATGGGTGTATTATTCAGTCACTATGTGGTTATGGTGTGGTGGTATTATTCAGTAATAGTATGGGGGTATTATTCAGTCACTATGTGGTTATTGTGTGGGGGTATTATTCAGTAACAGTATGGAGGTATTCAGTCACTATGTGGTTATGGTGTGGCGGTATTATTCAGTAACAGTATGGGGGTATTATTCAGTCACTGTGGTTATGGTGTGGGGGTATTATTCAGTAACAGTATGGTGGTATTATTCAGTCACTATGTGGTTATGGTGTGGGGGTATTATTCAGTAACAGTATGGGGGTATTATTCAGTCACTATGTGGTTATGGTGTGGTGGTATTATTCAGTAACCGTATAGCAGTATTATCCAGGCATTATGTGGTTATGGTATTATTCAGTTTCAGTATGGGGATATTATTCAGTCACTATGTGGTTATGGTATTGGAGGTATTATTCAGTAACCGTATAGCAGTTTTATTCAGTCACTATGTGGTTATGGTGTTGGAGGTATTATTCAGTAACAGTATGGGGGTATTATTCAGTCACTATGTGGTTATGATGTGGCGGTATTATTCAGTAACAGTATGGGGATATAATTCAGTCACTATGTGGTTATGATGTGGCGGTATTATTCAGTAATAGTATGGGGGTATTATTCAGTCACTATGTGGTTATGGTGTGGGGGTATTATTCAGTAACAGTATGGGGATATAATTCAGTCACTATGTGGTTAAGATGTGGAGGTATTATTCAGTAACAGAATGGGGATATAATTCAGTCACTATGTGGTTATGATGTGGAGGTATTATTCAGTAACAGTATGGGGGTATTCTGTCACTATGTGGTTATGGTGTTGGAGGTATTATTCAGTAAAAGAATAGCAGTATTATTCAGTCACTATGTGGTTATGGTGTGGCGGTATTATTCAGTATCAGTATGGGGGTATTATTCAGTCAATATGTGGTTATGGTGTGGCGGTATTATTCAGTAACAGTATATGGGTATTATTCAGTCACTCTGTGGTTATGATGTGGAGATATTATTCACTAACAGTATGGAGGTATTATTCAGTCACTATGTGGTTATGGTGTGGTGGTATTATTCAGTAACAGTATGGGGGTATTATTCAGTCACTATGTGGTTATGGTGTGGCGGTATTATTCAGTAACAGTATGGGGTTATTATTCAGTCACTATGTGGTTATGGTGTGGCGGTATTATTCAGTAACAGTATGGGGTTATTATTCAGTCACTATGTGGTTATGGTGTGGGGGTATTATTCAGTAACAGTATGGGGGTATTATTCAATCACTATGTGGTTATGGTGTTGGAGGTATTATTCAGTAACCGTATAGCAGTAATATCCAGTCAGTATGTGGTTATGGTGTGGCGGTATTATTCAGTAACAGTATGGGGGTATTATTCAGTCACTATGTGGTTATGGTGTGTGGTGGTATTATTCAGTAACAGTATGGGGGTATTATTCAGTCACTATGTGGTTATGGTGTGGCGGTATTATTCAGTAACAGTATGGGGGTATTATTCAGTCACTATGTGGTTATGGTGTTGGAGGTATTATTCAGTAACCGTATAGCAGTATTATCCAGTCAGTATGTGGTTATGGTGTGGCGGTATTATTCAGTAACAGTATGGGGGTATTATTCAGTCACTATATGGTTATGGTGTGTGGGGGTATTATTCAGTAACAGTATGGGGGTATTATTCAGTCACTATGTGGTTATGGTGTGGGGGTATTATTCAGTAACAGTATGAGGGTATTATTCAGTCACTATGTGGTTATGGTGTTGGAGGTATTATTCAGTAACCGTATAGCAGTATTATCCAGTCAGTATGTGGTTATGGTGTGGCGGTATTATTCAGTAACAGAATGGGGATATAATTCAGTCACTATGTGGTTATGGTGTGGCGGTATTATTCAGTAACAGTATGGAGGTATTCAGTCACTATGTGGTTATGGTGTGGCGGTATTATTCAGTAACAGTATGGGGGTATTATTCAGTCACTGTGGTTATGGTGTGGGGGTATTATTCAGTAACAGTATGGTGGTATTATTCAGTCACTATGTGGTTATGGTGTGGCGGTATTATTCAGTAACAATATGGGTGTATTATTCAGTCACTATGTGGTTATGGTGTGGTGGTATTATTCAGTAATAGTATGGGGGTATTATTCAGTCACTATGTGGTTATTGTGTGGCGGTATTATTCAGTAACAGTATGGGGGTATTATTCAGTCACTGTGGTTATGGTGTGGGGGTATTATTCAGTAACAGTATGGTGGTATTATTCAGTCACTATGTGGTTATGGTGTGGCGGTATTATTCAGTAACAATATGGGGGTATTATTCAGTCACTATGTGGTTATGGTTGGTGGTATTATTCAGTAACAGTATGGGGGTATTATTCAGTCACTATGTGGTTATTGTGTTGCCGTATTATTCAGTAACAGTATGGGGGTATTATTTCATCTGGTATATTGGTATGATATAATAACTGTATATGTGTATAGATAATTTTTTGGTGTGAGAGGGGGTCTTGCAACACTCCTGGACACGCTAGACTTCTCAGAGTTCTCTGCACACCGCCTTTTGAATAGACTGCATTATTGATACAGTAAGGGTGTGTGCACATCTGCGTCGGGATTCCATTGATGGCTTCTGTCAGACCTTTCCCTCAGGGGAACCCATGAGCGTACACCAAACGGACACCATAACTTCCGTTTGCATTACCATTGATTACAATTGTAATGTTTCCGTTGCAAAGGATTTCTGTTTTGTCTCCGTTCCGTAAGGTTTCTTTTTTTTGAACGGAATTAATAGCGCAGGGGATTTGGAACCCCGGCGCAGATGTGAACAGGCCCTAATTCAGCATTTGGGGCCCCACTTTTAACCTTGCCCAGGGCCACACTTTGTCTAAAACCGGCTCTGGTAGTGGGGTTTTTCAGGGCCAGGAGGCCCTTACATACTATCGTGCTGAATTGTGTCTACGTCTGTAAGACGCGAATACAATTGACAGCACAGACGAGGCAAGGGAACCATCAGTTCCCTTCCCCGCTATTACGCACTTTTCTTGTGATTGAGCAGTTCTGGTCAGAAGAGACCAGGCCTGTATCGTTGGAGGACGGTGCAGGAACAGGGATGGGTGTTTGCTTGTTGAAACTCGTGGCACTTTCTACAGTGACATTATCTAAATGGGCATTGTGGCACTATCTACAGTACACTATCTGTTGACAATGAATCCACATGACAGAAAAGATTAGTTTAGGAATTTCAGAAATAAATAGTATATAGATAGTGGGTTAGTGATTAGTAAGCCAGGACTCCGTTTGTATCGGTGTGCATGGGGCCTTAGGCAGGGATATCTAATGGTGTAGGGGCAATCAATATGTCATTTAGAACAGATTCAGTTTTACAATTATCTCCTCTAAGGGCAGGCACTGATTGTGAGTGGCAGTGATCAGCGTCTTCAGCCCTGTTTCCACATCGAATTTTTTGAGTGGAACTGAACGCTGAGTGATAGCGCAAATATTTTAAAATATATCCAATAAAAGTTGAGTAATCTATTTATCTACATGGGCACTGTGGTACTATATACAGGGGGTACTGTGGTATTATCAATAAGGGGCAGTGCGTGACACTATATTGTGCACTATCTTGGGGGGCACTGAGTGTGACACTATCTCTGCCGGTTTATACGATACAAGAAGTGGTAAGCACTAGCCTTAGCCCTTTATATTAGAGCTTGTAATATAGGGGGCTCGGCTGGTGGATACGTGCAGACGAATACTCGTAGTGTAAAAACCAGAGGGTAGTGGGAGTGTGGCTTGGTTTAAAAAGTATGCATTTGGAAATTGCCTTTTAAAAATTCCTGCATTTGCCCCTGTTTTTTCAAGATTAAAAAAAAGGTACTGTATTTTTCGGACTATAAGACGCACCTGACCATAAGACGCACCCAGGTTTTAGAGAACAGAAAATAGGAAAAAAATGATTTCATATTTTACAACTTTTAGAAAGAAAAAAGTATTTGTTAAAAAATATTTTTTGTTTCACCACATTTTGAGAGCCATAACTTTTTTTTAAAATATATTTTCATCGATTTGAGCGGTGTGAGGGCTTATTTTTTGGAGGACGAGCTGTAGTTTTTATTTGCACCATTTTTTGGTACATAGGATTTTTTTTAGCCACTTTATTTTTTTATTATTTCATTTTTGTTTTTATGTGCTAAGGTGACCAAAAACCGATTATTTTAAATTTTTTTTATGCCGTTCACCTTGCGAGTTAAATAATGTTATATTGTAATAGATCGGACTTTTACGGGTGCAGCAATACAATTTTTTTTTATTTTTTACATTGTGCTCGGGGAAAAATGGGAAAAGGTTTTTTAACTTTAATATTTATTTATTTTTTACACTCCTTAAAAATGTATCTAACTCCTTTTTTTTTTTCTAAACATTTTATTAGTTCCCCTAGGGGATTTGAACCAGCGGCCACTTGGTAAGGCCCCATTCACACGACTGTATTTTTACCCTCCCGTAAATACGGGTCCGTTGTCATCCGTATTCCACCCGTATTTACGGCCCCTTAAAAAAAGGAGGGCTGGAAATGAAGTCACAATTATGTCCAAACCCCTTAAAAGGTTCACATGATCACTCAGATGCCATTTTCTCTGCTTCTCTTTATTCAAAAATTGAAATCCCCTGATGTCGCCTAGAAACGCTCTCGTAATTACGGGTGCACACACGTAGCCATCCGTAATTACGGGAGCCCCATAGACTTCTATGGGCCTGCCCGTGCCAAAATTACGGCCTGAAATAGGACATGTTCTATATTTATATATATATATATATACTAAATTTATGTCTATGCACATCTGCATCAGGGCTCCGTTTATGGGTTCCATCTGAGCTTTTCGTCTAGGGAACCCATGAACTGAACCCTGACTGAAACAAACGGAAACCATAGGTTTGCACCACAATTGATTTCAATGGTGACGGATCCGGTGCAAATGGTTTCTGTTTGTCTCCGTTGTGCAAGGGTTACGTCGTTTTGACGGAATCAATACCGTAGCCGACTGCGCTATTCATTCCGTCAAAACGACAGAACCCTTGCGCAACGGAGACAAACAGAAATTATTTACACCGGATCCGTTACCATTGAAATCAATTGTGATGCAAATGGAAACCTATACTTTCAGTTTGGTTCAGTCAGGGTTCCCCTGACGGAAAGCTCTGACAGAACCCATGAACGGAGTCCTGACGCAGATGTGAATGAAGCCTTAGATTATTACTTCCACTGAGGACAGAGATTAATGTAAGTGTAAGGCCTCATGCACACGAACGTATTTTTGTCCTCCCGTAAATACTGGCGTAAATCCGGGTCCTTGGTCGAACGTATTTGACCCGTATTCCACCCGTATTTACGGGGGCACATTTTCGCTGAAAAATTACACTGCAGTAATCGGCAGCCCTTCTCTCTATCAGTGCAGGATAGCTAGGTAAGGTAGAAAAGGAACACGGCGCCACAAATCAGGATCTGATACAGTATTGAAAAATTGGTCGGTGCGACAATTCCGCTCACCTCAGGTGGTGGACACCAATAGGTGTCAACAGGGCTTAGGAAGCTGCAGCCAGGTCCACAACACAGCCAAACGGAGTTTGCTGTCAGCTTGTAGTACAATTTGGGAGTAGGAAAAAACGGGACCACCGGCGCTGCTTTGGTCGATTGGCCTGAGGAAGACGTCAGTTCGACGTCGAAACGCGTAGCCTATCAACATTAAAACTCTATACACATTACCCATCACGTTGGTTGTGTATTTTCTACGACCAAAGCAGCGCCGGTGGTCCCGTTTTTTCCTACTCCCAAATTGTACTCAGTGCAGGATAGAGAGAAGGGGCAGCCCTTTCCGCAGAAAAAGTAAAAGAAATTCATGCTTACCCGGCTGTTGTCTTGGTGACGCGTCCCTCTCTTGACATCCAATCCGACCTCCCTGGATGATGCGGCAGTCCATGTGACCGCTGCAGCCTGTGATTGGCTGCAGCGGTCACATGGGCTGAAACGTCATCCCAGGAGGCCGGACTGGAGGAAGAAGCAGGGAGTTCTGGGTAAGTTTGAACGTCTTTTTTTTTTACAGGTTGACCTATATTGTGATCAGAAGTCACTGTCCAGGGTGCTGAAAGAGTTATTGCCGATCGTTTAACTCTTTCAGCACCCTGGACAGTGACTATTTTTTTTTTTTTTTTATTCAATACAATATAAAATTCCATACAAGTAAGGAATAAAGAAAATACAATTATGCACATTTTTACATTTTCCCCCTACTCCCACCCCCCACCCTCTCAAGACCGATCTTGGTAAAACAAAAAACAAAAAGAACAAAAATTCTTACCACTCCCCCCAATAGGTTTTGCAGTGTTTGCCTTGATTATAGATTTTCTCATATTTCATTATAATTTTTACATTATTTACCCAAGCATTAAACTCCGGTGGGGAGCTAGATATCCACTTTCTAACTATTAGTAATTTTGCAATAAATAATAGTTTTATTAATCCACATTTTTTTTCCTTAGAAATTTTTAATTTGGAATCATCACCCAGCAACACCAGTTGAGGTTGAAACACTATATCTGGATCTATTTTTTCCAAAATGTTTTTAAAAATTCTATCCCAGTAATCAGCAATCTTAATACAATTCCATAACATGTGCAAATAGTTTGCTTCCGCTGCACCACATCTGGGGCAGTTAGAAGCTTTATTAATCGAGAACTTACTCAAAAGGACTGGCGTATAGTAAAGCCTATGTATCAAATTGAACTGAATAAGCTGATGGTTCATGCTTATCGATACTTTAGAAATATTTTGAAATATTATGTTCCAATCAAGAACACAATCGTTATTCAATTCCTTCTCCCATTTAATAACACAATTAAATTTTATTTTCCTTGACTTTATTTCCATCAGGGATTTATACAACCTGGAGAGAGGTTTTTTTTCACATTTGTATTTTCTCAGTTTTTTGTAGAAGTCATCCATATGGTCTTTATTGAGAGGATTGCCATCTTTAAATTTATCAAATGCGTGCTTTAATTGGATATAGGAGAATCTTTCCTTCTCCGTCAAGTCAAAATCAACTGATAATTTTTCCCATGTTTTGATTTTTCCTTCTTCCATTATATCTAATATAGTGACAGTGACTATTTACTGACGTCGCCTAGCAACGCTCCTGTAATTACGGGTGTACACACGTAGTCACCCGTAATTACAGGAGCCCCATAGACTTCTATGGGCCTGCCCATGCCGTAATTACGGCCTGAAATAGGACATGTTCCATATTTTTCAACGGCCTGGGCATCTTCCCGTACACAAACGGGAAGGTACCCGTGGCCAATAGAAGTCTATGGGCCCGTAATTACGGGCGTTTTTACGGTCGTGTGCATGGGGCCTTACATGTCTATTTACTGAAACAGAGTAACTCGCTGAGCTACGCTGTTTCCGTAACTCCCATAGTAGTGAATGGCAGTTACGGAAGCAGCGTAGCATGAGAGCTACTTTGTTTCCGTAACTACTATTCAGTTCGATAGGAGTTATGGAAACAGCATAGCTCAGCGTATGACGCTGTTTCCGTAATTCGACATGTAACCAAGTGGCCGGAAGAGCACAGAAACCTAGAATGGGATTTAGGGGGCCCGTTTCCACAGGATAGGGGATACATGTGTGATCGCTGGGGTTCCGACCGCTGGGATAAGGAGAACAGGGACCGAAAGTCACCCAGAGCGCTACATGAGAAGCCTGGACTTCCGGGTTCTGTGAGACTTTTTTTTAATTATTATTATTAAATGAATGTATTTTATGTTTTTAACCCCTTAACGCACCATGATGTAACTGCGCATCATGGTGCGGAGGATGAAGTATGGAGCGGGTTCATGTACTGAGCCGGCTCCATATACGATGCGGGTGTCAGCTGTGTATCACAGCTGACACCTCGCACTAACAGCCAAGAGCAGAGATCGCTCTGTTCCTGGCCATTTAACCACTTTGATGCCACGGTCAATAGCGACCGCAACATCTAAGCTGTTAGAAAGATGGGGGCTGTGACATCACTCTGATAGCCCATCACCCCTCCCCCCGGAATCACTTTCCGATGGTTGTCATGGTAGCCCGGGGGCCTAATGAAGGCACCCAGGTCTGCCTTTCTTCTTCTGTTAAGCGACAGCGTGTAAATATGACAATACACTGTAATACATAGTACATTACATAGTAATAGCGTTGCCGTGTATTATACCAGAAATCTGACGTTCGCTGGTTCAAGCCCCATAGGGGGTTTTATAAAAAGTGTTACAATTGTTAAATACAATTTATCAGTAGTGTACCATAAATAAAATAAATATTTAAAAGTTAAAAAAAAAAAACTTTTTCAATTTTTCCTTTATTGTAATGTGATGCTGACACACAGGATCCAGCTAATCCTTCGTGCGGTGAACCTAGCCTTACAATACGGCTTCTGTCATGTTTAAAAGTGTCCTCTGCTTGAAAAGTCTCCATTCGGATCCTGTTTTTCAACAAGACGGACGAAGATTGTCCCATTTTTCTGTCCTGTTGAACAACACCTATAAAAACAAAAATATTTATTTGTAAACCGTTACATTGGATCTGTTCATTTTTCTTAAAGGCATTGAAATATCTTATATAATGACTAAAAGATAGTTCACACTAGATCCACCAGGGGGCAGCATGCTATTGTAAAAGTTTTCCTACTCCTATTGCTTGGCACTTAGAATTTCCTGGTGTTTGCTTTTTACTTGTAACAAGCCTCTTACATAGAGTTAGGGTATGTGCACACACACTAATTACTTCCGTAATTGACGGACGTATTTCGGCCGCAAGTACCGGACCGAACACAGTGCAGGGAGCCGGGCTCCTAGCATCATAGTTATGTACGATGCTAGGAGTCCCTGCCTCGCTGCAGGACAACTGTACGGAATGAAAACATGATTACAGTACGGGACAGTTGTCCTGCAGCGAGGCAGGGACTCCTAGCGTCGTACATAACTATGATGCTAGGAGCCCGACTCCCTGCACTGTGTTCGGTCCGGGACTTGCGGCCCGAAATACGTCCGTCAATTACGGACGTAATTAGTGTGTGTGCACATACCCTCACGTGTACATAGCTTCTACATGTACTTAGTGACCAGTGCAAATTTCCCCAAAATTTTATGGAGCATACATGTCAATTGTAATTGCGGAATTGCTGCCTTTTTGTAGCAGGTTTCCCCATTCGTTGCGATTTTTGCGGTGGAAAAGCTGCGATTCCGCCGCAACTCAAGAAAAAAACAAAAACCTATACTGGATTAGATTTAAACTTATACTAGAATTCTGTGCTTCTTCGTCCAGGCCGGCCTCCTGGGCTGACGTCTTATCCCATGTGACTGCTGCAGCCAGTCACAGGCTGCAGTAGTCACATGAGATGACACATCATCTCAGGGCTGCAGGATGTCAGGAGGGGCCTGTCGCCATGGTAAGTATAGCCATTTTTTTTAAATTTTTTTTCCATTGCATTATTTCTGCAGCGGACATTCCCGGCAAAAAACTGCACTACAATTTTGACGGTTTTTCGACCGGAATTCCCTGCGGGCATCACAGCGGATACGCTATTTAACTTTTATAGAACCGATAAAAACACAGGGACATATACAGAAACACCGAAAAAGGCCATACTTGCAAATGGACACAGCCAGGCCAGAAATGCTGATGAAAGGGCGAGCAGGTGCTTTAAATAATAATAGCCACTCCCACTAGGCTATTATTATTTAAAGCACCTGCTCGCCCTTTCATCAGCATTTCTGGCCTGGCTGTGTCCATTTGCAAGTATGGCCTTTTTCGGTGTTTCTGTATATGTCCCTGTGTTTTTATCGGTTCTGTTTGTGCATCAGGAACGTTCTGTTCCAGTTTAGGATTTAGGGACTCGCAAGTCTGGGGATCCTTGTCGTGGATTGCGAGCTTGCGTCCTTTTGGCCAAAATGATTACCAATACCCCAGGTATTTTTCATTATGTATATTCGCTTCTCTTGGACACAGCCGGGTCTTTGATGCTGGGAGAGCATGGTGTGTTGTTGTTTGGCATAGCAAGCAGGGTAGCCCGCTCTATGAATTATCAAGGCGTCACAAATAGGCTTCTACCTGGCTATACACGTTGTGCCTCATGACATACACACTATCCCTCCATGTTTCACTCACTTGCACCCCATTATCCATTTATTTCTATTGAGGCACTTCATTTATTACTGCCCCCTATATTTCACTTATAGTATTACACTTGCACACACACTATTCATTTATTATTTCTTACTACACATCCCATGTACCACACACCACTCCCCTCAAGACTAGTGGGAGTGGCTATTATTATTTAAAGCACCTGCTCGCCCTTTCATCAGCATTTCTGGCCTGGCTGTGTCCATTTGCAAGTATGGCCTTTTTCGGTGTTTCTGTATATGTCCCTGTGTTTTTATCGGTTCTGTTTGTGCATCAGGAACGTTCTGTTCCAGTTTAGGATTTAGGGACTCGCAAGTCTGGGGATCCTTGTCGTGGATTGCGAGCTTGCGTCCTTTTGGCCAAAATGATTACCAATACCCCAGGTATTTTTCATTATGTATATTCGCTTCTCTTGGACACAGCCGGGTCTTTGATGCTGGGAGAGCATGGTGTGTTGTTGTTTGGCATAGCAAGCAGGGTAGCCCGCTCTATGAATTATCAAGGCGTCACAAATAGGCTTCTACCTGGCTATACACGTTGTGCCTCATGACATACACACTATCCCTCCATGTTTCACTCACTTGCACCCCATTATCCATTTATTTCTATTGAGGCACTTCATTTATTACTGCCCCCTATATTTCACTTATAGTATTACACTTGCACACACACTATTCATTTATTATTTCTTACTACACATCCCATGCACCACACACCACTCCCCTCAAGACTAGTGGGAGTGGCTATTATTATTTAAAGCACCTGCTCGCCCTTTCATCAGCATTTCTGGCCTGGCTGTGTCCATTTGCAAGTATGGCCTTTTTCGGTGTTTCTGTATATGTCCCTGTGTTTTTATCGGTTCTGTTTGTGCATCAGGAACGTTCTGTTCCAGTTTAGGATTTAGGGACTCGCAAGTCTGGGGATCCTTGTCGTGGATTGCGAGCTTGCGTCCTTTTGGCCAAAATGATTACCAATACCCCAGGTATTTTTCATTATGTTTATTCGCTTCTCTTGGACACAGCCGGGTCTTTGATGCTGGGAGAGCATGGTGTGTTGTTGTTTGGCATAGCAAGCAGGGTAGCCCGCTCTATGAATTATCAAGGCGTCACAAATAGGCTTCTACCTGGCTATACACGTTGTGCCTCATGACATACACACTATCCCTCCATGTTTCACTCACTTGCACCCCATTATCCATTTATTTCTATTGAGGCACTTCATTTATTACTGCCCCCTATATTTCACTTATAGTATTACACTTGCACACACACTATTCATTTATTATTTCTTACTACACATCCCATGCACCACACACCACTCCCCTCAAGACTAATGGGAGTGGCTATTATTATTTAAAGCACCTGCTCGCCCTTTCATCAGCATTTCTGGCCTGGCTGTGTCCATTTGCAAGTATGGCCTTTTTCGGTGTTTCTGTATATGTCCCTGTGTTTTTATCGGTTCTGTTTGTGCATCAGGAACGTTCTGTTCCAGTTTAGGATTTAGGGACTCGCAAGTCTGGGGATCCTTGTCGTGGATTGCGAGCTTGCGTCCTTTTGGCCAAAATGATTACCAATACCCCAGGTATTTTTCATTATGTATATTCGCTTCTCTTGGACACAGCCGGGTCTTTGATGCTGGGAGAGCATGGTGTGTTGTTGTTTGGCATAGCAAGCAGGGTAGCCCGCTCTATGAATTATCAAGGCGTCACAAATAGGCTTCTACCTGGCTATACACGTTGTGCCTCATGACATACACACTATCCCTCCATGTTTCACTCACTTGCACCCCATTATCCATTTATTTCTATTGAGGCACTTCATTTATTACTGCCCCCTATATTTCACTTATAGTATTACACTTGCACACACACTATTCATTTATTATTTCTTACTACACATCCCATGCACCACACACCACTCCCCTCAAGACTAGTGGGAGTGGCTATTATTATTTAAAGCACCTGCTCGCCCTTTCATCAGCATTTCTGGCCTGGCTGTGTCCATTTGCAAGTATGGCCTTTTTCGGTGTTTCTGTATATGTCCCTGTGTTTTTATCGGTTCTGTTTGTGCATCAGGAACGTTCTGTTCCAGTTTAGGATTTAGGGACTCGCAAGTCTGGGGATCCTTGTCGTGGATTGCGAGCTTGCGTCCTTTTGGCCAAAATGATTACCAATACCCCAGGTATTTTTCATTATGTATATTCGCTTCTCTTGGACACAGCCGGGTCTTTGATGCTGGGAGAGCATGGTGTGTTGTTGTTTGGCATAGCAAGCAGGGTAGCCCGCTCTATGAATTATCAAGGCGTCACAAATAGGCTTCTACCTGGCTATACACGTTGTGCCTCATGACATACACACTATCCCTCCATGTTTCACTCACTTGCACCCCATTATCCATTTATTTCTATTGAGGCACTTCATTTATTACTGCCCCCTATATTTCACTTATAGTATTACACTTGCACACACACTATTCATTTATTATTTCTTACTACACATCCCATGCACCACACACCACTCCCCTCAAGACTAGTGGGAGTGGCTATTATTATTTAAAGCACCTGCTCGCCCTTTCATCAGCATTTCTGGCCTGGCTGTGTCCATTTGCAAGTATGGCCTTTTTCGGTGTTTCTGTATATGTCCCTGTGTTTTTATCGGTTCTGTTTGTGCATCAGGAACGTTCTGTTCCAGTTTAGGATTTAGGGACTCGCAAGTCTGGGGATCCTTGTCGTGGATTGCGAGCTTGCGTCCTTTTGGCCAAAATGATTACCAATACCCCAGGTATTTTTCATTATTATGTATATTCGCTTCTCTTGGACACAGCCGGGTCTTTGATGCTGGGAGAGCATGGTGTGTTGTTGTTTGGCATAGCAAGCAGGGTAGCCCGCTCTATGAATTATCAAGGCGTCACAAATAGGCTTCTACCTGGCTATACACGTTGTGCCTCATGACATACACACTATCCCTCCATGTTTCACTCACTTGCACCCCATTATCCATTTATTTCTATTGAGGCACTTCATTTATTACTGCCCCCTATATTTCACTTATAGTATTACACTTGCACACACACTATTCATTTATTATTTCTTACTACACATCCCATGCACCACACACCACTCCCCTCAAGACTAGTGGGAGTGGCTATTATTATTTAAAGCACCTGCTCGCCCTTTCATCAGCATTTCTGGCCTGGCTGTGTCCATTTGCAAGTATGGCCTTTTTCGGTGTTTTTTTATTTAACTTTTATGCAGCATATCCACCCTGTGTGGACTTGAATCCTGCAACCCATAGGCAAATATATTTTCCTCATGATGCATTATTAGATTATCGCACATTAGACCAGGTACCTCTAAAGCTGGAAATGCTATTACAAATTAAGGTTTACAGTTGTTTAGGTCACTATGTATAAAAGAAAGTAATGGTATAGAGTCACAAAGGACTCATGAAATAGCCAGGATTACTAAAAGAGTCCTGTGCCCAAAAAATATCATGCCTTTCTCCTATGCAGCGATTTTCATGTATTTATCCTTCATCGCTCGTACATTGGGGAATAGCAGCGACGTGTGACTGTAATGCAGTTTGTCCTGTGCCAGTCTCATTGGGATGAGAGATCTTATGGGAACCTCTGAATGTTTTATTCTGCTACAGGTTTAATGCACTTCTGGAGATATTAATAAAAGAAGCTGCGGTCAATTCCTCTAAGTTCCAATTGGATGACAAAATGACCTTTTCGATTTTTCATAAATATCCACCCAGTTTGTTGCATGTCTTCAGTGCACATTTGCTTGTTCACTGGACCTGGAAGTGATCCCATCCTGATTCGTGAAGGTCCACGTCGTGAGCTGGTACTTACTATGCACTAGACCACGGCCTCCTTTCTTGATCATTAACACTTGCACTGAAGGAATGGTTAATAAAGTTAAAGGATAACTAAACGTTCAAAAAAATTTCTGAGACACTAAATTTGGGGTTTTCATAATCATCAACATTAAAAAAAAAATACTGGAAATAGATCCGTCTGTGTGTAATGAATCTATAGAATATATGAGTTTCACTTTTTTAATTGAATTACTGAAATAAATAAAAATTTTGATAATATTCTAATTTATTTAGAAGGAGTATATATTATCAGCCAAGATTTGTATAGTAATGTGATGTATATGGAAGCGCAGTCTGTTCATCTTTGTGAATTTCCCTAAACCATCCCCTTCTCTTTCTTCCAGTCTGACCGCGGCACATCTTGCTATTGACCTAACAGACTCCCAAGGATTAGGATTTTTGAGTTTATCGCAGTTGGACAGGTAAGTGCAATCTCCTCTATACCCCAATGATGTATCGCAGTGATGTTCGTCACATATATGTCATTTAAGTTAAATTTTTGTATCTACCCTTTGTATCCCATGAATAGGTCAAGCTTCTTGGATTGAATTTTAATGACCTTAAGGTACCTCTAAAAAAGGTGGCAATATACAGTCAGAGTGATTGGTAGGACAATGCCAAAACTGTTCCATCGGCTGGGAAGCTTTAACATTTGCATGTGTGGGCTATTATTATTATGATTACAAATTACACTTAGACATTCTGCTGGCGTGCTCAGCGTACACTTTCTAGAGAGGTTTTGAGTATAAATATTCATCCAGTATATTAGTCACCAAATCATTTAGGACAATATATGTATAAATTATAATTCGATGTGCTGTGCTGGACCACCAATGAATATATTCACTAATAATGAAAATCAAAATACATTATTTTGTGTCCTGCACAATTCTTTTTTTTTTTTCTTCCTTTTTGTTTTTGAGCTTTTCGTCTTCTATCATCTTGGAATAGAAAGGCAGAGTATTTCAATAGTGATTAGAACTTCCTGTGACCACTTCTAAGGTACATGTCATCAAACAGTTGCTATACAACCTGAACAACCATACCCTTACGAATACGCTAAAGTTGACCATGTACAGATGATATTTGTTGGCGGATCCTGCTCGGCCGGTAGTCAAAATTAGATGGTCCGCCGTTTGTTTGAATGACTAACACCTACACTTTCCCTGCCACCACAAAGTAAATGTTTGGCTTCCCACAGCTTCTGCCGGCCATGATAGTTGATCACCAGGGGTTTCTTCAGTCTGAACCATGGCAATCAAACTGAAAATGGGTTGTGGTGGTGAGAAAACCCCTTTAAGACAAAAATTTGTCCTTATAGGGGTTGTCTGGGCACGTGACCGTTTTTCATACTGCTGACCTATGCATGGGATAGGTAATCAGTATATGATCGGTGGGGGTCCGACATCTGGACCCTGCACCGATCATCTGCTCCGGCTGCTTCCAGGCACCAGTTGGCTCCGGTCACAGCATAATGGCCGAGCTGCAGCTCTACACCTATTCAAGTGAATAGGATGCAGCGTATGGAGCTATCTGCTACCTGCTCCGAAAACTGCATGCAGCGCATAACATCTGGTGCCCGGAGGCAGCCGGAAAAGCTGATCGGTGCGGGATCCGGGTGTCGGACCCCTACGATCATAGACTGGTGACTTATCCTGTGGATAGGTCATTAGTATGTAAAATGGTTCTGTGCCGAGACAACCCCTTTAATGTTGATCTGTCAGCTTTTCTATGCTGCAGCATGGGATAGGGGGGACATTCTGAACTCGGGGATATATGGTCTTCTATGATGTGCTTTAGTATTTTTATGTAAAAGCCATTTAATTGCTGCCTGGATTCCTAGAGAAAGCCTCTGAGTCCTTCTTCCCTCAGCCACACAGTGTAATTGACAGCTTTTCGTCTATTCATTTGTATGCAGGAAGAGCTGTCAATCTGTGAGCGTGGAGAGAGGGGGGAAGCAGGACTCACAGGCTCTCTCTAATAAGTGCTGGCAGCATTTAAACCACTTTTAACATAACATTTCTGAATCAAATCACAAAAAACTATATAGCCCCAAGCTCTGCATATTCCCCTCTATGCAATGCTGCTCTCGGATAGAGGAGTGCTGACAGATTAAAGGGGATATGAAATCAATATGATTGACTGATATGCGAAAAATGTAAGAAGATCCTAGTGGTAAAGTTTAGATGTTGAACCACTTCATTTGGCACTGATCATAGATTTCTGTTTCTGGAAACCTGACACGACATTCTAAGGAAACTCGTCCAAATCAGCTCATAGAATTCTTAGAATGTTGTGCCAGATTTTTTTAGTAACCGAAATCTCAGAGCTTTACCTAAGGGTTTAAAGAGGCTCTGTCACCAGATTCTGAAATCCCTATCTCCTATTGCATGTGATCGGCGCTGCAATGTAGTTAACAGTAACGTTTGTTTTTTTTAAAAAGTTCATTTTTGGCCAAGTTATGAGCTATTTTATATATATGCAAATGTGCTTTGAAATGGACAACTGGGCGTTTTTTTTCGTTATATCCAACTGGGCGTGTATTGTGTTTTTAACTGGGCGTGTTTACGTGTATGACGCTGACCAATCAGTGACCAGTCCGCATCATACACTCATCTACATTCATTTACACAGCAGTGATCTGCAGCCACATACACAGAGATTAACGTTAATCAAGTGTCCTGATAATGAATACACATGAAATCCAGCCTGGACGTCATGTGTACTCAGAATCCTGACACTTCTGACTCTTTTCTGTGAGATTCCAGCAAGCCACGCGTAATCTCACGAGATTACGGAGGTAAACGAGATTACGCGTGGCTTGCTGGAATCTCACAGAAAAGATTCAGAAGTGTCAGGATTCTGAGTACACATGACGTCCAGGCTGGATTTCATGTGTATTCATTATCAGGACACTGTAGTAACGTTAATCTCTGTGTATGTGGCTGCACATTGCTGCTGTGTAAATGAATGGAGAGGAGTGTATGATGCTGACTGGTCACTGATTGGTCAGCGTCATACACGTAAACACGCCCAGTTAAAAACACAATACACGCCCAGTTGGATATAACGAAAAAAAAACGCCCAGTTGTCCATTTCAAGCCTCATTTGCATAAATATAAAATAGCTCATAACTTGGCCAAAAATGAACTTTTAAAAAAAACAAAACGTTACTGTTATCTACATTGCAGCGCCGATCCCATGCAATAGGAGATAGGGATTTGAGAATCTGGTGGCAGAGCCTGTGTTCCCACGTAGCGTAAAAGCTGCGGAATTTCCACAACGGACTGTTGTGCGGAAATTCCGTAGAATTTACAGTAGCAGTAAAGTGAATGATATTTAGAAAATCTCATGCCCATGCTGCGGAAAAAAAACGGTCAAATGTCGTGTGGAAAGTGTCCTGCGGTGCGTTTTTCAATTCTGCAGCATGTCAATTTATGCTGCGTGTTCTGTGCGGAGATGCTGCGTGTTTGGCCCATAGACTTCAATGGGGAGCAGAAATTACGCAACCGATTTATGTTGTCGTTGCGGTATTTTACAGTGCAAACGCAGTAAAAACCACTGGAAATCCGCAGGTGCACATATACTTTGCTATGATCAATGTATAACATAAATCCTCAGGTAAAACCCGCTGTGGAAAAAAGTATGAGCAGGAGAAACTTGAAAAACTGCAGTTTTTCACATCCGAGTTTGCACTAATCCGTGTTAATCTGGCCTAACAAGTATGAAGAAATTTCAATCAGATTACTTTAAAACCCCAGAGAACCTTTTAAAGTTTTCAGTATACCATGTGGAAAATTTGAATTTTTACATAAATTCTCTAATCTCAGATTGAGTGAGATGAGTAATCTTAAATGTTTTCCATTTTTTTTTTAAAGAATCTTGTTGTTTTTGTTTCTCTGTCTTTCGGTTTCGATTTTGTCAGCATACAAAGTACAATTTCAGCTGGGCAGACACATCAGCCAGCGTGGGTAACTGAGGTAAAAGCCAGTTACGTAATATACATCTTTGCTATCAAAGGAATGTATACCAAAGCGGGCAGCGTAGCTCGCTCCTGAGATTGAGATGTTGTCGGGGGAGTAGAGTTTGCTTTACAAATGTTGGGGAGCTATTTCTCCTTTATCTGTTGTGAAAATTGAAAAATCTAAGCTAAAACTACGTTTTATTAGAAAAAACTTATATTTTAATTTTCACTACCTAATTCCACTAAATTCAGCAAAAAGCCTGTGGGATTAAAATGCTCAATATACCCCTCGATAATTTCTTTGATGGCTGTAGTTTCGCAAATGGGGGTCACTTTTGGGAGATTTCCACTGTTTTGGTCCTTCATGGGCTTTGCAAATTCAACATGGCACACGAAAACCATTCCAGAAAAACTTGAGCTCCAAATAGCGCTCCTTCGCTTCTGAGCCCTGCCGTGTGTCCAAACAGCAGTTTATTACCACATATGGGGTATTGCCGTAATCGGGAGAAATTACTTTTTGTTGGGGTGCTTTTTCTCCTTTATACCTTGTAAAAATTGTAAATTTCTACATTTTATTAGAAAAAAACATAGATTTTCATTTTCACTATCTAATTCCACTAAATTCAGCAAAAAACATGTGGGGTCATAATGCTCACTATACCCCTGATAAGTTTCCTTGAGGGGTGTAGTTTGCCAAATGGTGTCTTTTTTTTGGATGTGATTCCACTGTTTTGGCCCCACAAGATCTCTTCAAACCTGACATGGTGCCTAAAATATATTCTAATAAAAAGGAGGCCCAAAATCCACTGGGTGCTTCATTGCCAGTGTCTCAGTCCACACTAGAGCCACTTGTGGGATATTTCTGAAACCTGCAGAATCTGTGTAATAAATATTGAGTTGTGTTTCTCTGGTAAAACTTTCTGTGTTACAGAAAAATATGGATTAAAATGGATTTACTAAAAAGAAATGAAATTTGCAAATTTCACCTCCAATTTGCTTTAATTCCTGTGAAACACCTAATGAGTTAAAGGGGCTTTTCCACGAGGGCCATCTATGACATCCACAGGATATGTCATAAATGTCAGATAGATGTGGGTCCTACCTCTAGGACCCACACCTATCTCTAGAACGGGGCCCCTAAACCCTGTTCTACCTCTTTGTGTTCCGGCTGATTTCCGACCATGAAGCTCGCTGAGCTACGCTGTTTCCGTAAGCCCCATAGAACTGAATAGTAGTGAATGGCAGTTATGGAAGCAGCGTAGCATGCGATATATGCTGTTTCCATATCTACCGTTCACTACTATGGGAGTTACGGAAACAGCGTATCTCAGCAAGTTATGCTGTTTCCGTAACTCCCGACCATGTAATCAGGAAGTGACCAGGAGGCAGCGTGAGCACAAAAAGCTAGAACGGAGTTTAGGGGGCCTCGTTCTAGAGATTAATGCGGGTGGGACCCGCATCAATCTGACATTTATGACATATCCTGTGGATATGTCATAAATGTCCCTCATGGGAAAACCCCTTTAAGAAACTTTCTTTTTTTTTGTTTTTTTTTTCATTATTATTATTATCCAAGCATAATTTTACCAAATTCCACATTGAATATCATTACAAAAATACATACATGAGAGCATAGAACAACCTTCTCTTCCTACCCATTCCCAAGCACCTGCAGCACATAAAACAATACAAAGAAGAAAAAAAAAGAAAGAAGCAAAGACTCATTTACATCTCTTATCGACAAGAAGTATAAACATATTTTCAAATTAGGTCAGTAAATTATTTATCCAACAAGCCCTTTTCTGGAAGCAATTTCACATGAACAAACCCATGTTCCTGCATACACTTTTCTGAAGAAAGATTTTGATTCACTCTTCTCTTAACTCCATCTACGGTAATTGTGGAGATTCCCTGAATTTCCATTTAGATGCTAATTCTTCTCTGGCGGCTATACAGACCCTGCTAACTACCCATCTATATATAACTGGGATGGTTTCAAACAGAAGATGAAGCAATGCTAATTCCGGTTGTGGTTTAAGAATAATCTTACAGATGTTTGCTATTAATTTAAATATCTCTCGCCAGTACCCGGAAATTTTTGGACATTCCCACCATATATGAAATAAGCTGCCTTTCTCTTGGCAATCTCTCCAACATAGGTCAGAATAATTCTTAAACGCTTTGGCTATGGGGGTCTCTAATATATAAGGCCCTCAAAGCCACTTCAGAACTAAACTGGTCCCAAAAAAATAGGTTTTGGAAATTTTCTTGAAAATGTGAGAAATTGCTGCTAAAGTTTTAAGCCTTGTAACGTCCTAGAAAAATAAAAGGACGTTCACAAAATGATGCCAACATAAAGTAGACATATGGGAAATGGTAACTAGTAACTATTTTGTGTGGTATTAATATCTGTCTTACAAGCGGATACATTAACCCCTTAAGGACGCAGCCTAGTTTTGGCCTTAAGGCTCAGAGCCCATTTTTCAAATCTGACATATTTCACTTTATGTGACAATAACGGCGGAATGCTTAAACCTATCCAAGCGATTCTGAGATTGTTTTCTCGTGACACATTGGGCTTCATGTTCGTGGTAAAATTTGGTCGATATATTCAGTGTTTATTGGTGAAAAATTGCAAAATTTAGAGAAAATTTGGAAAAAATAGCATTTTTCTGAATTTTAATGCATCTGCTTGTAAAACAGACGCTTATACCACCCAAAATAGTTACTAGTTCACACTTCCCATATGTCTACTTTAGATTGGCATCGTTTTTTGAACATTCTTTTATTTTTCTTGGACGTTACAAGGCTTAGAACCTAAACAGCAATTTCTCATATTTTTAAGAAAATTTCAAAATCCTTTTTTTTAAGGCACTTCTTCAGTTCTGAAGAGGCTTTGAGGGGCCTATGTATTAGAAACCCTGATAAAACACCCCATTTTAAAAACTAGACCCCTCAAAGTATTCAAAACAGCATTTAGAAAGTTTTTTAACCCTTCAGGCATTTCACAAGAATTAAAGCAAAGTGGAGGTGAAATTTGCAAATTTCATTTTTCTTGCTGAATTTCAATTTTATTCATTTTTTTTCTGTAACACAGAAGGTTTTACCAGAGAAACACTACTAAATATGTATTGTCCAGATTCTGCAGTTTTTAGAAATGTCCCACATGTGGCTCTAGTGTGCTCGTGGACTGAAACACAAGCCCTAGAAGCAAAGAAGCACCTAGTGCATTTTGAGTCCTCTTTTTTTATTAGAATATATTTTAGGCAGCATGCCAGGTTTGAAGAGGTGTTGAGGTGCCAAAACAGTAGAAATCCCCGAATAGTGACCCCATTTTGGAAACTACACCCCTCAAGGAATTCATTTATGGTTGTTGTTACCATTTTGACCGCACAGTTTTTTCACAGCACCTATTTGAATTGGGCTGTGAAATTAAAAAAATGTCATTTTTTCCAATAAGATGTCATTTGTGATCAAAATTTATTATTTTCACAGGGAACAAAATACCCCATTTTGTTGCCCAATTTGTCCTTAGTGCGGCAATACCCCATTTGAGGTGATAAACTGCCGTTTGGGCCCATGGGAAGGCTCAGAATGAAAGGAGCGCTATGTGTTTGTTGGAGTCCAGATTTTGCTGGATTGGTTTTCGGGTGCCATGTTGCATTTGCAGAGCCCCAGAGGTATCAAAGCAATGGAAACCCACAGAAGTGACCCCATTTTGGAAACTACACCCCTCAAGGAATTCAAATATGGTTGTTGTTACAATTTTGACCGCACAGTTTTTTCACAGCACCTATTTGAATTGGGCTGTGAAATGAAAAAAATTAAATTCTTTCCAATAAGATGTCATTTTTTATCAAAATTTCTTATTTTCACAGGGAACAAAATACCCCGTTTTGTTGCCCAATTTCTCCTGAGTGCAGCAATACCCCATTTGTGGCGATAAACTGCAGTTTGGGCCCATGGGAGGGCTCAGAAGGAAAGGAGCGCTATGTGTTTGTTGGAGTCCAGATTTTGCTGGTTTGGTTTTCAGGTGCCATGTCGCATTTGCAGAGCCCCAGTGGTATCAAAGCAATGGAAACCCACCAGAAGTGACCCCATTTTGGAAACTACACCCCTCAAGGAATTCATTTATGGGTGTTGTGACCATTTTGACCCCATAGTTTTTTCACAGAACTTATTTGAATTCGGCTTGGAATTAAAACAAAATTAATTTTTTCCAATAATATGTAGTTTTGGCTGAAAATTTCTTATTTTCACAAGAAATAAAATACACCATTCTGTTGCGCAATTTGTCCTGAGTGCAGCAATACCCCATTTGTGGTGATAAACTGCCGTTTGGGCCCATGGGAGGGCTCAGAACGAAAGGACCACCATTTGGCCTACTGGGGATTTTCTCGTGCAAAGTCATGTGTGCAGAAGCCCCAGTACAGTTGAAACCCGCAAGAAGTGACCCCGTTTTAGAAACTACACCCTTAAGGCATTAATCTAGAGGTGTAGTGAGCATTTTGACCGGAGAGATACACCCCATAAACTGTAATGTGGGTTCTCCCGGGTATGGCAATACCCTCAATGTGGCTGTTATCAGCTGCTTGGGCACACAGCAGAGCTCAGAAGGGAAAGATAAGGGGGGATAAGCTGTGCGGAGTACATCAGGGTAAGTAGAATTGGGGTAAATTATAAAACAAGGGATGTATGATAAATTTTAAAACACTCTTTCATACAGAGCTCTGGTTTTTCGGGACACGTGTTACATTGATATATTGTGTCCTCCCTTATACCCCTCTTATAGCAGACTTTGCACCTCTTTTGACTTTTTCCCTTCTTGCCAGTTTGGGGAACTTCTCCTGGAAAGTGTTGCCCTGGTACGATGCGTGTGGCCTCGCTTCCAGAAGTACTGGGTGCCCCCCCTTCTTGGTCCCTAAAGATTAGGTTCTTGATAATCACCTCTTGAAATTCCAGGAAAGTTCCCCTCTGGCCTGTACATCGACGTAGCACGTACACATTGTACAATGCCATCTGTATGATGTGCCCGGCCAGCTTCTTATACCACACCGCATGGCGCTGTAGGGCTTCAGGACTTGATCTGACAAGTCCACCCCTCCCATGTACCTATTGTAGTCCAGGATGCAGTCTGGTTTAGGGGTCTCTGTACTGGTACCTCGTACAGGTACATGGGTACTGGTGTGACATCTCTCTTGTCCTTGTACTTGACACACAATATGTTGCTGCTAGAATGTGCCCTGCGCTCACCCCTTCTTGTTTGCCCTGCAGAGTCTTAGGGAGGCCTCTCAGCTTTCTTCTAGCAGTGCCACAGGACTGGAAGCAAGGCAGTTGAAGAGTGGGACGCCGGTATAAAAATTATCTAGGTAGAGGTGGTAACCCTGGTCCAGCAGTGGGTGCACCAAATCCCACACAATTTTTGCATTAACTCCCAGTAAGGGGGGGCATTCTGGGGGCTGAGCACTGGTGTCCTTCCCTTCATATATCCTAAACCTGTAGGTATACCCTGATGCACTCTCGCACAGCTCATACATCTTCACGCCATACCTTGCCTTCTTACCCGGCAGGTACTCGCGGAATTTAACCCTCCCTTTAAAATCCACCAAGGACTCATCAATAGAAATACACTTCTTGGGGGTGCATGCTTGGGAAAACCGGGCACTGAAACGGTCTAATAGGGGTCTCCGTTTATACAAACGGTCAAAACTGGGGTCATCTCGGGGTGGGCACGGCTCATTATCAGTATGATGTAAGAAGCCAAGTATTGCCTGATTTTTTATTTTTTTTTAGGTTACAGTTCAGTTCTGAAGTTGCTTTGATGGACCTATATATTAGAAACCCCTATCAAACACCCCATTTTAGAAACTAGACCCCTCAAAGTATTCACAACAGCATTTAGAAAGTTTATGAACCCTTTAGGAGTTTCACAGGAATTTAGAGCAAAGTAGAGGTGAAATTAAAAAAAAAATTTTGTCAGAAAATCCTCTTTATACCATTTTTTTTATAACACAAAAGGTTTTACCAGAGAAACGCAACTCAATACTTATTGCCCAGATTCTGCAGTTTAGAGAAATATCCCACATGTGGCCCTAGTGCGGTAATGGACTGAAGCACCGGCCTCCGAAGCAAAGGAGCGCCTAGTGGATTTTGAGGCATCCTTTTTATTAGGCACCATGTCCGGTTTGAAGAGGTCTTGTGGTGCCAAAACATTGGGAACCCCCCAAAAGTGACCCCATTTTGAAAACTAGACCCCTTGAGGAATCCATTGTAGTTTTCTTGGGGTGCATGCGGCTTTTTGATCAGTTTTTATTCTACTTTTAGGTGGCGTGGTGACTAAAAAACAGCAATTCTACTATTGTTTTTTTATTCTATTTTTTTTTACTGCGTTCACCGTGCGCTATAAATGACATATTCACTTTATTCTGCGGGGCGATACGATTACGGCGATACCAGATGTTTATAGTTTTTTTTTATGTCTTATGGCGTTTGCACAATAAAATAAGTTTTGTAATAAATCATTCACTTTTTGTGTTACCTTATTCTAAGAGCCAGAACGGTTTTATTTTTCCATCAATAAAGCCGTGCGAGGACTTATTTTTTGCGTAACTAACTGTAGTTTCGATCAGGACCATTTTTCGGTACCTGCGACTTTTTGATCTCTTTTTATTCCATTTTTTGGGAGGTGAAGTGACCAAACAATTGTGATTGTGGTACGGTTTATTATTATTTTCTTTTACGGCGTTCACTGCGCGGGATAAATAACGAAATAATTTTGTAGTTCAGGCCGTTACGGACGCGGCGATACCAATTATGTATAGTTTATTTGTTTGTTTATATATTTTTATTAATAATAAAGGACTGATAAGGGAAAAGGGGGGATTTTAACTTTTAATACTTTTAAAACTTTTATTTTCTTATTTTTACACATCTTTTTTTAACTTTTTTTTAACTTTATTACTTTGTCCCATTAGGGGACTTGAGGGCAGGAGGCCCTGATCGCTATTCTAATACACTGCACTACATGCGTAGTGCAGTGTATTAGAACTGTCAGCCACTCACTGACAGCAAGCATAGTGGGTCCTGACTTCGTCAGGACCCACTAGGCTTCCGTCGACGGCAGAGCCGGACGCCATTGTTTGGTGTCCGGTTGCCATAGCCACCATCGCCAGCCGCTATCGCGTAGCAGGCTGGCGATTGTAGCTTAACACCTAAAAAGCCGTGATCACTATTGAACACGGCTTTTAAGGGGTTAATCAGCGGGGACACAGCGATCGGTCCCCGCTGTAGGAGCTGTGACAGCTGCTGTACGAGACAGCAGCTGTCACAGCTCCTGCATATGTCGGGAGGATGGGCGAAATGGCCGTTATCCCCGCGACGTAATAATCCGTCGCGCTAACCGTATCATTAGCGCTCAGCGACGGATTATTACGTCGCTGAGCGCGAAGGGGTTAAAATTTTGAAAAATGCTAGATTTTGAACATTTTCTAAAATTTTTGAGTTTTTCACAAATCCTGAATCTACCGACCAAATTTTTCCACTAACATAAAGTACAATATGTCATGAGAAAACATTCTCAGAATCACTTAGATAAGTAAAACCATTGCAAAGTTATTACCACATAAAGTAATACACGTCAGACTTGAAAAAATTGGCTGTCCACAAGACCAAAATTGTCTGGGTTAAGGATAGATCATATTTACTCTATGGCAAAACTTGTGGACTTAGAGCAAAAAACACAAGGCAAATATAGACTAAACAAAGCAAATAGAGTGACTCGCATTCCTGAGTAATCTGTCCATGAAGATTTGCGGTTGCACCCAATACCTAAGGGTCAGGGCAACATTCAGGGACATTCCTGAAAAATAAATTGTGTTAAACACAGTAATTGTGGCAGTCTCAGGTAATTGGAAGGTCAGATGAAGGTTTCTTGAATCTTGGGGTCCTACCGTCAGGACGACTTGACCACTGCGTAGTTGTAGGCATCTCAGGCATGGAAGGTGTACAAGAAACTGGAAGCCAGGAGGGAATGTCCAGCGGAGAGATGTCTAAATTGGACCAAAGGGCTTTGAGGTTATCAGGATGTCTAATAGTAACTGTGCGACTTTCTTTAGAAACTGCAAGGCCAAAAGGATATAACCATCTAAATGGAATGTTCTTAGGGCTCGTCCACACGCTCCGGAATTGCTTCATTTTTTCCGGCCGGAAAAAACGCAGCATAATACAGTAGCAGCATAGTGGATGGGATTTAACAAATCTCATCCACATGCTGCGTAAAATTTCCGAGCCAAATTTGACCTACCGCTCGTAATTTTCGGACCACAGCATTTCAAATCCTGCTACGAAAAGTGTGCAGAATTGCTGCGTTTTTCATAGGAGATGTCTCCATCTCCTAACTTTGGGAAAACCGCAGCAATTTTACGCACCATTTTTTGCCACAAAACTGCAGGAAATGGTGCGTTTTTGCTGCAGCGGAAATCCTTTGACTTTCAACGGAGTTGCTGCAGAAATTTTTTGCAGCAATTCCGTTGTGTGTGGACAAGCCCTAATTGCGAAGAAAGTCCGTCAGTGACTTAAGGATTCTTCTTTTTGTAAGAATAGATGCCTCAATATCTTGGTACATTGTATCTTAGTGTTTTCATAGAGATCTCCGTTGACTCTCTAGCTTTCTGTAGTATTTCAGCTGTATCTACGAAACTGAAAAAGCCACATATGACATCACGTGGTGGATCAGATCCCTTTGGTTTAGGCCTAAGGGCTCTATGACAATCTGATCTGCTCTGTCTTGACAGAGTAGCGAGGAATACGTTTGGCAAGCTGCAGGTGATAATGCTTCTGTTGCAACCGTTTCAGGGAAGCCGCGTATCCAAATGTTCTCCGACTCCGTTTCTCGTGGTCTTATAGCATTAAGTAGGTAGTGTTCAGGTGGGCCACCTGAGTTTCAAGGTTAGATTGCAGAATCGCCGTCTGTTGTAGGTGAGCAGCCTGGGCAGTTCCCAGCTCTTCAACACGAAGGTCAATATGTTTAGTATCTGCTTTTATGTCCGCTGATCCTCACAAAAGAGGTGAAAGTGCCTTGCTGAGGGCTTTTGTCAAAAATTAGCAAGAAGAGGACCCCGCAACATCAGAAGTGGTACAAGAGCTGTCATAATCTTAGTACCATGCATTTCCTGGTCTCGAAGTTTTGCCAAACTACATTTTCGAGCGACTAGCTGGGGGGTTGCTCCTTTCTTATGAAAATATTTATCTAGCTCGGATTGATGTTTTTGTTTAGGGGTTTCAAGTGAGTCTTTCTGATTATTTTTTCCAAATTTTCCCATGATGAGAGATCAAAGTTTCCTGTGCTGAGGAACACGGATAGTAGATACATAAACAAAGATCAAACGTCCATTGTAATGTGGTAGCAAGCTATTTTAGAAATATAAGTATTCAAAGCAAAAAAGTCTTGTGTATGTGTAGCAATTTGGTAATTTCATTAGCCCAAAATATAGGAGCCAAGAAGTAAAGATAGCAGGGCCTACCTAGAGTGATGGTGGCACTGCAAGCATGTAGCTTGGCATGATATAAAAGGCTCAGTATCAATATTTGGTTTCTGGTGATGTTGACGACTTCAATTTATAGCCACGGGGAACGTGGATCCTAATAGTTAGGGCTTTAGGGTCCAAAAGAAAGGAGGGAGACTTAAATGATTGCAGATGGCGACTGGTATTGTGTGGAGGTTGTCCTGAATGGATGCGGGCCCCAGGACTATAGGCTGACACAGGCCTCCCATTCCAGTAACTCAGGTGCGCGCGCTGCCCTTTAAGAGCGGGCACGAGCGTGCGCGCGCACCCTACGGGAACCGGCCGGGAAAAGCGGAAGTGAGAGCTGGCGTCTCCTGAGGAGGAGATGTGGACCAGCGCTCACAGATCCATGGCTGCAGCTGTCAGGAGGTGAGTGAGCCTGACGGCCCATGGCCATGGGCATGACATAGTGTAGAAAGTTGCTTGGGCATTCTTATTTATTCCCTAGGAGCTGCCTGTTTATTTAACATAAATTGGATAATATACTGGTAATGTATATGCTAGCATATTACAAAGTGGAAAAAATAATCAATAAAAAGATCCCTCTATGGGATAAATTCTGTTAATTTCTTAATTTATTTTTATTATTTTTTTTAAAAAAAAGGTCATATCACTTCTTGTTTTTTTTAAATATTGATTGGAAGACACCAAATAACAGTTATATTTGGTATCCCCATAATCATAATGACACGTGCAATAAATCTATAATTGGTGAACAGGGGTAGAAAAAGAAAAAGAAAAATGAAGGTGAAATATTTCCCCCATATTGTTAATTCATAAAAATTGTACGCTAAATGTGTGTACCCCAAAATTGTGACCTAACAAAGTACAACTTGTGTTACAAAAAATAAAGCCTCATACAGCCATGTTGGAGTAAATATAAAAAAGTTATGATGATTAGATTATGCGAAGGCAAAAATAGAAAAAGGTGTTAAAATGTTCCCAAATATTGGCGCAAAATATTAGTCTTAAGTAAGCAAATCAAGAAATGGCGTAAGGAAAACAGAAGTCTCTCTAACAAGATGCAGCAAATCTATCACACAGTGTGCGCCATGCCATGGTGGTAAATTTGGCGCATCGTCTTGTCTGGTCTAGTTTTAAACTGTCTAAATTAAGACGGTAACAATGTGAATGCAGATACACCGCAACCAGTCAATCACTGTTCGGAGGATGGGGAAGACGGGGGAGCATTCTCTAGTCATGAGTCCGGTGTATTCTCTGATAGCGCCTATTAGCCAAACGGCACAATATGTTTATTGCCCTTTGGGCTAATAGGAGAACAGACCTGTCACTGTAATATGCTGCCCTTCCATAGGGCTGTATATTCAGGTGACAAATCCGTTTTAATATCCTTGCCAACAAGATTTGTCCCTTTTAAGGTTTTGTTCACACATTGCATTTTAAGTGCAGTAAACTTATTTAATTATTTTTTTCAATTTAAGTGAGATTGCATTTAAAAAAAAAAAAAAAAAAAAATCACACTTAAATGCATCCAGAATGTAGTGGAAGGTTTTTAGCAGGTCATTGCACCATGTCACAGTGGATATTTCCTACAAAGAATGTTTTTTATAAAATAACGATTGCCATTTACTCTGGGGAAAATCACATTCATGCCCGTAGCTGGGGAAATGTAGCATGTTACATGCCAGCCTTTCAAGTGAATGGTGTACCCCCTTCTATGATACCCATATGCGCCAATAGTCGTTGTGAGACAACCCCTTTAGAAGAAAGAAGTATAACCATATTTTCCTGTGTCGACTAGTCCTCACTTGGTGACACACACCTTGGTAATATCCAGATGTACTGTGTTCAAAGGGTTAAAATAGAAGAAAGGTATATTAAAAAGAAAACACAGCCATAACATGTAGCAAATGTAGCGTGAAAAAGATAAAAGTATAACTCAGTAAAGGCTTATAGTTATGACCAAAAAGCACAGCATGGATCTAGAGTGGTTCAAAATAAAGTAAAGATGCGGCTGTCAGCAAGCATGTTAAATATGAACCAGATCCAGGGGTGTATACCCATGGGGCATCCAAAGCATGATATATGACCGAAAAGAGAACAGATGCCAATGCACAAGAACATTTAGAAAAATGAGCAAAATATTTTATTCAAAATGACATATACATACATGCTTCCATCTGGTTGATCAATGGGTATGTGCTTGATGTTCATACATTTTCTTGCATTTATTCACTAATGTATCATTCATACTTATGCATTTATGTACCCTGTATCATATCTTTTGGTTGTCATTATTGTACGTCAACTTCAGACGTTACCTTCCTTATATATTGTATGGCGGTTTGGTCTTTTTAACCTGTTGGTTTATGGATTCTTTTTATCATTTTGTATGTATATGTCATTTTGAATAAAATATTTTGCTCATTTTTCTAAATGTTCTTGTGCATTGGCATCTGTTCTCTTTTCGGTCATATATAAAGGCTTATAGTTGTCATATAGAACATGCCAGTAAAAACAAACCTTTCTAAAATGCCCAGCATTGTCCGCATTGCATTTGTGGATTATTTGTTTAACAAGGGAGGGAAACTTTACTACTACTGATAGTAGTTTAAAGGGTAAGTAAATTATTTAAAAAAAACTTTTGAGATGTCATTGTGACACGTCAGAAGTTGTGATCGCTGGGACCTTCACCGATTACTAAAACGAAGAGGCAGAAGTGCTTTGGTGAGCGCTGTTCTGCTTTGGAAAGCTGAGTGAGGGGTATACGGACTCAGACTTTCTATTGAGCCTGTACAGCGCTCCTAGAAAAGCCAATCAGAAATGAAGAAGCAGAGATCTAACCCTAGCACTTCTGCCGCTTCATTTTAGCGATCGGTGGGGGTCTCAGTAGTCAGACCCCCACGATCTAAACTTCTGACATGTTTCTATGACATGTCAAAAGTTTTTTAAAAGTTTAGTTATGCTTTAAAGAGCATGTTCGCCAAAAAATAGAAAAATTGTTGAGTGGTCGGTCTGTTGTTCTGTTATATCTGTTTCTGAAAAAAGCTGAGGCCACGGCTACACCTAGACTTTTGGTAGTGCTGATCAGGGCCGGCCTTAGGGGTGTGCGACCTGTGCCATTGCACAGGGCGAATCACTCTTCAGGTGGACGGGGGCGTTGCGCTGGCTCTCTTCCCCTTCTTGTTTCAGAAGCGCCCGGGCCCGGCCACTCAGCAGCCGCCTTTCCGCCACCAGGCATGAGGGCACCCGTTACGCTGCCCCCAGCAGCTTGTGTCTTTATAGCAATGGTTGCAGGGTTTTTGTTCTCTGATGTTTCTCGCCTGACACGCTAATGTCCATCTGTTTGATGAAGCAGAACACGTGATTCATCGGAGAAGGCAACCCTTTGCCAATCACCAGTGGTCCAATACTGCTGTGCAAATTGAAGCCTTCAGAGCCCTATACGCAGCTGAATTGCTGTTTTAGACACACGTCTGGTAGCCTCCTGGTTGATTTTCGCGGTGAGCTGCTCCACTGTAGCGTGTCTTTCTGCCCTCGCGCACCTTCATAACCAACGTTCACCTCTCACATCAATGGCTCGTGGTGCTCCGCAGTTTCCACATCGGTTATTCCCAATGGTGCCATTTGTCCACTCATGATTCACTTTCACCACGTCAGCATGCGAACAGTTTACAAACTGCGCTGTTCGGGAAATACTGCCACCCTTGGCCTGAAAGCCAATAATCATCCCTTTTTGGAACTCTGATAAATCGCCCCTCTTACCCATGGCAACAACGAGTGATACAGTTAGGTCCAGAATTATTTGGACAGTGACACAATCTTCATGATTTGGGCTCTGCTGCCACCACATTGGATTTGAAATGAAACAACTGAGATGCAATTGAAGTTTAGACTTTCAGGTTTAATTCAAGGGGTTGAACAAAAATATCTTGTGAAACTTTTAGGAATTGCAACCATTTTTCTACACAGGCGCCTCATTTCAGGGGCTCAAAAGTAATTGGACAAATGAACATAAATAAATAAAAAAATTACAATTCTTTGTAGAGAATCCTTTGCAGGCAATGACTGACTGAAGTCTGGAACCCATGCACATCACCAAACACTGGGTTTCCTTCTTTGTGATGCTTTGCCCGGCCTTTACTGCAGCGTCTTCAGTTGTTGCTTGTTTGTGGGTCTTTCTGCCTGCTCAATCGGGTTGAGATCTGGTGATTGACTTGGCCATTGCAGAATATTCCACTTCTTTGCCTTAAACCCCTGCGTTGCTTTCGCAGTATATTTTGGGTCATTGTCCATCTGTTCTGTGAAGCGACGTCCAATCAACCTTGCTGCATTTGGTTGCATCTGAGCAGAAAGTATATCTCTGAACACTTCAGAATTCATCCGGCTGCTTCTGTCTTCAGTCACATCATCAATAAACACTAGTGACCCAGGGCCTTTGGCAGTCATGCATGCCCATGCCATCACATTGCCTCCACCATGTTTTACAGAGGATGTGGTGTGCTTTGGATCATGAGCCGTTCCAAGCCTTCTCCATACTTTCTTCCTCCCATCGTTCTGGTCCAGGTTGATCTTAATTTCATGCTGTTCCAGAACTGGACGGCTTCTTTACATGTTGTGTGGCAAAGTCTAATCTGGCCTTTCTATTTTTGAGGCTGATTAATGGTTTGCACCTTGTGGTGAACCCTCTGTATTTGCTCTCATAAAGTCTTCTCTTTATGGTAGACTTAGATACTGATACACCTACTTCCAGGAGAGTGTTCTTCACTTGGGTAGATGTTGTGAACGGGTTTTTCTTCACCATGGAAAGGATTCTGCGATCATCCACCACTGTTGTCTTCCATGGACGTCCAGACCTTCTTTTGGAGTTCACGAGATCACCAGTGCGCTCTTTTTTTTTTTTTCAAGAATGTACCAAACTGTTGATTTGGCCACTCCTAACATTTGCGCTATCTCACTGATGGATTTCTTCATTTTTTTTCAGCCTAACGATGGTCTGTTTCACTTGCATTGAGAGCTCCTTTGACCTTATGTTGTGGGTTCACAGCAACAGCTTCCAAATGCAAATGCCACACCTGGAATCAACTCCAGACCTTCAACCTGCTTAATTGATGATGGATTTAGGAGGGGATAGCCCATGCAGCCCATGCATTAAATAGCTTTTGAGATAATTGTCCAATTACCTTTTGGTCCCTTGAAAAAGAAGCAGCTACATATTAAAGAGCTGGAATTCCTAAACCCCTCCTCAAATTAGGATGTGAATACCCTCAAATTAAAGCTGAGAGTCTGCACTTTAAGCCCATATTGAATATATAACTGTATATTCAATATGTTTTGGTAAACCGCTAAAATGCCAAAACTTGTGTCACTGTCCAAATAATTCTGGACCTAATTGTATGTGTTCAGACAGCCTATTGCACACCTTATATACTAACCAAGCTATCCCACGACACATTCTTTCCTTCATGGGCTACGTGCTGCCAACGTCAAAAGTAGGAGGTGGTCATAATAATGTGACTCGACTGTGTATATTAGACCTGTAATTTAGTTCAAACATAGATATATGTCATGTCACAAGAGTATTGGGTAAAGGATATGTTGTTTTATATCAGGACAAACTAGCAGAAGGATTTCAGTAGTATCACAGGTATTCAGTGGTCATCTATTCTTAAATGAGTTGTCTGGGTTATAAAACCTGTTTTCAATTCTGAGTTTAGAGTGAGGTCCTCCATTCAGGTCCCTCATGCCTTAGCCATAGTGGAGAGTCGCTCTAAAAATTGTCTGCCTGGAATACCCGGTGTAATGCACAGCTTGGTGTTCCAGAAGCAAAACACCTTGTTATCCACTTATCGTCTTAGAACCCTTCTAAGAAAAAAGGTTTGGATGAAGAGCCTTTTAATGTTAACTCAAAGATGTACTTTATGCTGTAATCTCAAGTCGCGGTTCAAATACTTTTTTTTTTCGCTTTTCACTGCAAATTTGTATAATTTTGCTGCGATTTTACGAACTTAGCAAAAAAGGCATATAAACTGCAACACAAGATCTTGATTTTTACGGTTAGTAGTAAAGTGTATCTTTTTATGATCTGTATTGGTGGTTAAAGTAAAAATAATAAATAAATCAAATACATTATGGCTGCAATTCCAGCTTGCACAGGGCATGAATGTGTCAAGCTATTGAGCAATATGGGAGTGGGGGATGTTTCTCTGTATTACTAGGTTGATGTGCTTTATAGAGAAACAGATACAACCATAATTCACCGGCTAAAATTCTAAATTGTATGAGGACAACTTTTAGATTTACCAGTGATTTACCTTGTTTTATAGTGGGAATTGTTTGTTCTCTAGTACAGTGTGTTCCATTCTATTATATCATTTTACCAGACTTGGAACAGTACTCTACTTTTACTGGGAAAGCAGGGCAAGTGTAATTGTGTGCCAATTACAGGTTGCATGTTCTAATGGGAAGGATTTACCATTTACTTAGCTTCCTTAATACATTTGTTGATATCACAGTTTGCAAAAAACAAAACAAAAGGATTCAAACCACATTGTCTAGGAATCACTACTTGAGCAATTCACCAGAGTGAAATTTTATGGAATTGCTATATGAGCATCTCCCCAAAGGGAACTGAAGGCTGTCTGGATCAAGCGTACAAGTAAATCAGCTACCTTAAGTAAGTCACCACTCTGGTTAGCAGAGTCTAAGGCTAATCTGTGGGCTTCACCAGAGCCCACCGCAAGGCAGGCTGGATTTAGAACCCAGGCTGCTTTTACAGAATAAGATGTTGGACGGGAGGTGCACTTGCAGACAATACCAGAACGGATAAACAAAAAGCTAGAGGGGTGATCAAAAAGCAGAGTTCAAACCAGTAGAGACTAAAAGTCCAAATTGCAAAACAGAAGAATACCAGGAGTTGCAGAGGTTGAAAAAAGCTGTGAGCACAATATCCAAATCAGTGAGCAGAGGGTAAATCCAAAGCCGAAGTCCAGTTCAAAGAGTCCAACTAGTCAAGGTGATTCAGGGTGTAGCCAGGAGCTTGATCGGACGCATGCATTCACAAGAAAATCATAATCCACCAAGAAAAAACTGAACAGACTCAAATACTCCACCCTTTGCCCTGATAGATTGCAGACCGAGAAATAAGATTGGCTCTGCATCTCAAACCAATAGCACCCAGAAGTTTGGCTAGTAGTCGTGACAACCTAAGGGCACGGCCAGACGTGGCGGAATTGCTGTGGAATTCCGCTGCGGACAGTCCGCAGTGGAATTCTCCAGCGGCCGTTTTTTTTACAGTAGTTTCAATACATTCTTAGGCAAGTTAGTTCCGACGTTGCGTAAAACTCAGCTGCGGACAATAGGCTGCGGTGCGGAATTTTCCCTCCGCAGCATGCACTGTCTGTTGCGGAGAAGAAGCGGAATTTCACTGTGGATTTCAGCCTTTGCAATACAAAAACTGAAATCTGTGGCAAGTCCGCTGTCTTTTCTGCAACGTCTGAATTACCTGTCAAATATGCAAATGTTGGTGCAGATTCGTTGCGTAATTGCCCCAAATCTGCACCAATATTTGCAGCGGAAAAACTCTGCCACGTCTGGCCGTGCCCTAAGAATGACGGACATTTCCTAACGCATATGTTACATCTGCAGTCTTGGAAAAGAAACAGACGACAATCCACTAAAGCCACATAAATTTACGTGACCTTGAAGCCAGTCGCAGAACTGTTGATCCGTATCATACTCTGTTGGACTTTATATTCCCAGTAGAAATATTGACAACTATGTGTTACCAGTTGGGGTGTGTAGCTACACAGACTGACAATGTCCAATCTGTACTACTAGAGTGACACTGTGTGTAGGGACACGGCCTTTCGACAAATGGAATGGAAATACACAATTTTCAATTTAATCATACATTTCTAGGAGCTACAACCCAGGGTTCTAAAAAAATATGTTCCAGAATTGCTACTTAACCGCTTCAGGACTGAGCCTGTTTTGACCTTGTGGACAATATTTTTCAAATCTGACGTGTGGTAATCTTTATGTAGTAATAACTTTGGAATGCTTTTACTTATCCAAGCGATTCTGAGATTGTTTTCTCGTGACATATTGTACTTTGTTAGTGGAAACATTTGGAAGATAAATTCAGTATTTATTTGTGAAGAACACCAAAAGTTAGGCTTCGTTCACTTCTGCGCTACGGCTCTATTCCAACGTTCCGTCTGAGCTTTCCGTCAGAACGGAGCCCTGACACACACAAATGGAAACCATAGGTTTTCGTTTCTATCACCATTGATTTCAATGTTGACGGATCCGGTGCCAATGGTTTCCGTTTGTCTCCGTTGTGCAAGTGTTCCGTCGTTTTGACGGACTCAATACTGTTGTCGACTACGCATATATGGACAGTAATGTCAGGAGCTTTGCCAGGGACAAAGTCTACGGGTAGAGCACTTGTGATACTCCTGACGTCACTGTCCACATACTAATATCAGGAGTAGTGTATGGTTTTTTGTGGTATCTCTCAGGATAGAATAGCAAAGTCTACTGCACTATTCGATCCTTCAAAATAAGGTATACCGACATATACCAGCCCGACGGAGGCTAAAAGGAATAATGGATCTCTATGAATTATAGTTTCCGTTGTTTATAATGTACGTTAGGAGATTTCCTGGTGTACACGATAAACTTAGGGCAACGACACGACGTGAAGGGGGCCTTAAGGGAGGGGGAGAACTTGTGAGGATGTAAGGAGAACTAATGCTCCGTTCTTACGTTGCCATTAAAGTCTGACGTCTGTACAAGTAGTACTACCCTGAAGGCGGCCCTGATTGGCACTATCATATAAAGTACTGGTAAATTGAAAAAAAATGCTTTGTGGGTTGGAATTGGAAATAACTGTGATTCCTCCATTGTTTTTTGGGTTTTGTTTTTACGGCTTTCACCATGAGGTAAAAGCGGGTCAACGCGGATATGATTAAGACAATACCAAATTTATATCGTTTTATTTTATCTTTTACAAAGATTGTCATATTCTGAAAGCCATAACTTTTTTATTTCTCCATTAACGGAGCTGTAGTACCATTTTTTGGTACTTACGTGTTTTTGATCACTTTTTATTCCATTTTTTTTAGAGAGCTTAGGTGACCAAAAACCAGAAATTCAGACTTGACTTTTTTTTTTTTCCTACAGCATTCACCCTGCGGGATAAGTAATGTTATATTCTAATATTTCAGACTTTTGCAATCGCGGCGATACCAATTATGTTTATTCTTTTATTTTACATTACTTTAGAGGAAAAATGTAATAGAGTGTTTGTTTTTTTTAAGATATATTTTTTTATTTTTTGTACATTTCTAAAAACGTTAACTTTTTTTTGCAGTTTAAATTAGCACCCCTAGGGGACTTGAACTACAGAGTGGGCCATTTATATGGATACACCTAAATAAAATGGGAATGGTTGGTGATATTAACTTCCTGTTTGTGGCACATTAGTATATGGGAGGGGGGAAACTTTTCAAGCTGGGTGTTGACCATGGCGGCCATTTTGAAGTCGGACATTTTGTATCCAACTTTCGTTTTTTCAATGGGAAGAGGGTCATGTGACACATCAAACTTATCGAGAATTTCACAAGAAAAACAATGGTGTGCTTGGTTTTGACGTTACTTTATTCTTTCATTAGTTATTTACAAGTTTCTGACCACTTATAAAATGTGTTCAAAGTGCTGCCCATTGTGTTGGATTGTCAATGCAACCCTCTTCTCCCACTCTTCACACACTGATAGCAACACCGCAGAAGAAATGCTAGCACAGGCTTCCAGTATCCGTAGTTTCAGTTGCTGCACATCTCGTATCTTCACAGCATAGACAATTGCCTTCAGATGACCCCAAAGATAAAAGTCTAAGGGGGTCAAATCGGGAGACCTAGGGGGCCATTCAACTGGCCCACGACGACCAATCCACTTTCCAGGAAACTGTTCATCTAGGAATGCTCGGGCAGCACTTTGAACACATTTTATAAGTGGTCAGAAACTTGTAAATAACTCATGAAAGAATAAAGTAACGTTAAAACCAAGCACACCATTGTTTTTCAAGTGAAATTCTCGATAAGTTTGATGTGTCACATGACCCTCTTCCCATTGAAAAAACGAAAGTTGGATACAAAATGGCCGACTTCAAAATGGCCGCCATGGTCAACACCCAGCTTGAAAAGTTTCCCCCCTCCCATATACTAATGTGCCACAAACAGGAAGTTAATATCACCAACCATTCCCATTTTATTTAGGTGTATCCATATAAATGGCCCACCCTGTAATTATTGCAGTATATTGTTTCAAAGTTACATAGTTAATAAGGTTGAAAAAAGACAGCGGTCCATCAAGTCCAACCTATAATCCTACTGTGTTAATACAGAGGAAGGGAAAACCCCTATGAGGTTGATGCCAATTTCCTCATTAGGGGAAAAACTCCTCCCTGACTTCAAATATGACAATCAGAATAAATCCCTGGATCGATGCCCATCTCAAGAATCTAGTACTCATGACCTGTAATATTATATTTTCCAAGAAAGGCATCAAGGTCCTTCTTGAACTTGTTTAAAGAATCAACCATCACAACATCCTGCGGCAGAGAGTTCCATAATCTCACTGTTCTTATAGTAAGGGCTAGTTCACACTGAGCTTTTTGCAGGCAGAAAAAATATGCCTCAAAATTCCTTACTTTGCTGCGTGTAAAAAACGCTGCACCTCAATGCTAGATCAGAGGCGGAACCGCAGCAAGAGAAGACATGCCGCTTATTTTTCCCGCGAGTGGCTAAAAGCCGCCTGGACAAAAAACTGCCTCTGCCACACATCGAAATCAAGTTTAAACGTCTTTTTGCCGCTGATTCCGACACGGTTTCCGCGTCAAAACTGTTAACTGGGCCTTGAGAATCCCCGTTTGTGATGGTGGTGAAACCTTTTCTCCTCTAGACATAGAGAATGCCCCCTTGACCATGTTACAGGCCTAGATGTAAAAAGATCATTAGAAAGATCTCTGTACTGTCCAGTATTATATTTGTACATTGTAATTAGATCACCCCTAAGCCGTCGTCTTTTCTAAACTGAATAGCCCCAACTTTGATAACTTTTCTTGGTGCTGCAATCCACCCATTCCCTCAATTACCTTGGTTGCCCTTCTTTGCACCCGTTCTAGTTCAGCCATGTCCTTCTTATATACAGGTGCCCAAAATTGTACACAATATTCCACAGGTGGTCTAACAAGGGATTTCTATTGAGGAAAAATTATATTCTTGTCACGAGTCTCTGTGCCTCTTTTGATGCATCCCATGATTTTATTTGCCTTGGCAGCAGCTGCCTGGCACTGGTTGCTAATGGTAAATGTATTGTCC
The DNA here is from genome assembly GCF_050947455.1 of Rhinoderma darwinii. Taxonomy (NCBI): domain Eukaryota; kingdom Metazoa; phylum Chordata; class Amphibia; order Anura; family Rhinodermatidae; genus Rhinoderma; species Rhinoderma darwinii. The sequence continues at coordinate 81,094,181 of NC_134697.1, read as the reverse complement.
ATCAATATCCCCAAGTCTTTTTCAGTGGTAGTTTTACGCAGTGTTTTACCATTTAATACAGAATTGTAAAATCTGTTTCCTCAGCCCAAGTGGGGCCTTATATTTATCCAGATTAAACTTAATTTGACATTTCTCTACGCAAACCTCCAGCTTCCCCAAATCCCTTTGTAGTATTACATTATCCTCGTCTGTGTTGATTACTTTACGGAGCTAAGTATCATCTGCAAATACTGAAATTATACTCTGTAACCCCTCTACAAGGTCATTTATAAACATATTAAAAAAAGGGCCCAATAGTGACCCCTGTGGACCCCTGTCTATCACGGTACTTAATTCCTGCAGAACGTGTGGGTGTATGCCATCCGGACCCAGTGATTTGTCTATTTTAGTTGTTTCTATGCCGGTGCTGTACTTCTTGCTGGGTTAAGCAGGCGACGTTTAATGGAGATTTTACCTTATCCCTAATCATGTCGTCTGACATTGGATTTTCCTGTGTAAATACACTAAAGAAAAAGGTGTTTAATAGATTGGACTTTTCCTCGTTCTCCTCCCCCCATTGTACCCAGATTATTTTTGAGAGGGCCGACACTTTCAGTTTTTAGTTTCTTATTATTTATGTATTTTAAAAAATATTTTTTGTTATTTCTACTTTCTTTGGCAACAAGTCTCTCTATTTCAATCTTTGCTGCCTTTATTTGTCTTTTACACAACTTATTTTTTTCTTTATAATTATTTAACGCCTCGTCACTACCGTCCTGCTTTAGTAGTTTGAACACTCTCTTTTTATCGTTTATTGCCCCCTTACTGTTTTATTTAACCACATTGGTTTCATCCTGTTTCTAGCTTGTTTATTCCCATAAGGCCGAATTCAGACGAACGTAGATAACGTCCATGTGACGGTCATTAAAACAACGGCCGTCACACAGACACATGTATTTCAATGGGGCCGTTCACACGGCCGTTGTTTCAACAGACTGTGTGAAGGGTCCGTTGAAAAATAGAACATGTCCTATTTTGTTCCGTTCTCACGGATCCCTCCATAGACTTAAGTCTATGGGGATCGGTGAAGATGGAACGCGCATGGAGGCACCTTGGACATGAAAAATGTCATGTTTTCACGTCCGTTTCCCCACGTTCGTGTGAATCTAGCCTAAGGTATGTATTTTTCACAGGTCCTATTTAAGAGCCTTTTAACCCCTTCCCTCTTTAGCCACTTTTGACCTTCCTGACAGAGCCTCATTTTTCAAATCTGACATGTGTCACTTTATGTGGTAATAACTCCGGAATGCTTTCACCTATCCAAGCGATTCTGAGATTGTTTTCTCGTGACACATTGGACTTTATGTTACTGGCAAAATTTGCTCGATATGTTCAGTATTTAATTGTGAAAAACACCAAAATTTAGCGAAAAATTGCAAAAATTAGCATTTTTCTCAATTTAAATGTATCTGCTTGTAAGACAGGCAGTTATAATACACAAAATTGTTGCTAATTAACATCCCCCATATGTCTACTTTAGATTGGCATCGTTTTTTGAACATCCTTTTATTTTTCTATGACCTCACAAGGCTTAGAACTTTAGCAGCAATTTCTCACATTTTCAAGAAAATTTCAAAAGGCTATTTTTACAGGGGCCAGTTCAGTTGTGAAGTGGTTTTGAGGGCCTTATATATTAGAAACCCCAAAAAAGTCACCCCATTTTAAAAACTTCACCCCTCAAAGTATTCAAAACAGCATTTAGAAAATGTCTTAACCCTTTAAACATTTCACAGGAATTAAAGCAAAGTAGAGGTGAAATTTACAAATTTCATATTTTTCTGCAGAAATACATTTTTAATACAATTTTTTTTATAACACAGAAGGTTTTACCAGAGAAATGCAACTCAATATTTGTTGCCCAGTTTTTGCAGTTTTAGGAAATATCCCACATGTGGCCGTAGCGTGCTACTGGACTGAAACACCGGCCTCAGAAGCAAAGGAGCACCTAGTGGATTTTGGGGCCTTATTTTTGTTAGAATATATTTTAGGCACCATGTCAGGTTTGAAGGGCTCTTGTGGTGCCAAAACAGTCAAAATCCCCCAAAAGTGACCCCATCTGGGAAACTAGACACCTCAAGGAAATTATCTAGGGGTGTAGTGAGCATTTTCACCGCACAGGTTTTTTACAGAAATTATTGGAAGTAGGCCGTGAAAATTAAAATCAACATTTCTTCAAAGAAAATGTAGGTTTAGCGATTTTTTTTCTCATTTCCACAAGGACTAAAGGAGAAAAAGCACCGCAAAATTTGTAAAGCAATTTCTCCCGAGTAAAACAATACCTCACATGTGGTAATAAACGGTTGTTTGGAGACACGGCGTGGCTGAGAAGGGAAAGAGCGCCATTTGGCTTTTGGAGTTCACATTTAGCAGGAATGGTTTGCGGAGGCCATGTCACATTTACAAAGCCCCTGAGGGGACAAAACAGTGAAAACCCCAAACAAGTGACCCCATTTTGGAAACTATAACCCTTGAGGAAATTATCTAGGGGTATAGTGAGCATTTTGACCCCACAGGTTTTTTGCAGAAATTTTTGCAAGTAGGCTGTGAAAATGAAAATCTACATTTTTTCAAATAAAATGTAGGTTTAGCTAATTTTTTTTCATTTCCACAAGGACTAAAGGAGAAAAATCACCATAAAATTTGTAAAGAAATTTCTCCCGAGTAAAACAGTACCCCACATGTGGTAATAAACGGCTGTTTGGACACACGGCGAGGCTGAGAAGGGAAAGAGCGCCATTTGGCTTTTGGAACTCAAATTTAGCAGGAATGGTTTGCGGAGGCCATGTTACATTTACAAAGCCCCTGAGGGGACAAAACAGTGGAAACCCCTCACAAGTGACCCCATTTTGGAAACAACACCCATTGAGGAAATTATCTAGGGGTATAGTGAGCGATTTGACACCACAGTTTTTTTGCAGAAATTATTGGAAGTAGGCCCTGAAAATAATAATCTACATTTTTTCAAAGAAAATGTAGGTTTAGCTAATTTTTTCTCATTTCCAGAAGGACTGAAGGAGAAAAAGCACCACAAAATTTGTAAAGCAATTTCTCCCGAGTAAAACAATACCCCACATGTGGTAATAAACGGCTGTTTGGACACACGGCAGGGCTTAGAAGGGAAAGAGCACTATTTGACTTTTTGAGATCACATTTAGCAGGAATGATTTGCAGAGGCCAGGTCACATTTGCAAAGCCCCTGAGGGGACAAAACAATGAAAACGCCCAAAAAGGGACTCCATTTAGGAAACTACACCTCTTGAAGAATGCATCTAGGGGTGTAGTGAGCATTTTGACCCCACAGATGTTTCATAGAATTTATTAGAATTAGGCAGTGAAAATAAAAACAGTCCTTTTTCTTCAATAAGACGTAGCTTTAGCGCAAATTTTTTCATTTTCTCAACAAATAAAGGAAAAAAAGAACCCAACATTTGTAAAGCTATTTCTCCCGAGTACGGCAATACCCCATATGTGGTCATAAACTGCTGTTTGGGCAAACGGCAGGGCTCAGAAGGGAAGGACCGCCATTTGGAGTGCAGATGTTGCTGGATTGGTTTCTGGGCACCTGTTGGCCCAAAACAGTGGAAACCCCCCAGAAGTGACCCCATTTTGTAAACTACACCCCTCAATGCATTTACCAAGGGGTGTAGTAAGCATTTTAACCCTGCAGGTGTTTTGTAGAAATTAGTGTGCGCTCAATGTTGCAGAGTGAAAATGGGATTTTTTTCCATAGATATGCCAATATGTGGTGCCCGGCTTGTGCCACCATAACAAGACAGCTCTCTAATTATTATGCGGTGTTTCCCGGTTTTAGAAACACCCTACATGTGGCCCTAATCTTTTGTCTGGACATATGACAGGGCTCAGAAGTGAAGAGTACCATGCGGAGTGGAGGCCTAATTTGGCGATTTACAAAGTATTGGTTCACAACTGCAGAGGCTCAGATGTGAAATAATAAAAAGAAACCCCTGATAAGTGACCCCATTATGGAACTGCACCCCTCAAGGCATTTATTAAGGGGTGTAGTGAGCATTTTCACCCCACAGGTCTTTTCCATAAATGAATGCGCTGCGGATGGTGCAAATTAAAAATTTATATTTTTCCCTAGATATGCCATTCAGTGGCAAATATGTCATGCCCAGCTTATGACGCTGGAGACACACACCACAAAAATTGTTAAAAGGGTTCTCACGGGTATGACGGTGCCATATATGTTGAAGGAAACTGCTGTTTGGGCACGCTGTAGGGTTCAGGGCCGAGGGAGCACCATTTGGCTTTTGGAGAGCGGATTTTGCTTGGTACTATATTTGTTTGAGTATTGCTGGTGTTTTATAATGTGGGGGTACATGTAAGCGGGGCGGAGTATATAAGGGGCATAGTCAGGTGGTATAAAAAAATTAAAATAATCCATAGATGTGTGTTACGCTGTGAAGCAATCCTTTCTGCACAGGCCGGTGTCGCACTGATAAATGGTGTCATTTCTTATCCCCCTTTTGGTCCACACTCCGCGCCTTTGTAGTTTGGGGAATTTTGCTGGGAAAGTATTATCCTGGTATAATACGGGCACCGTCGCTTCCAGCGGATATGTTTGGGCCCTCCCTTCCTGGTTCCCTAATTTTAGGTCCTTGATAAATCGCCTCTTGAAACAGAAGAAATGTTCTCCTCGGGCACAACTGCATATTTTTTTATTTCCTGACTTATTGGAGCCATAACTAATTTTATTTTTCATAGACGTAGCGGTATGAGGGCTGGTTTGTTGCGGGACGAGCTGTAGTTATTATTGGTACCATTTTGGGGTACATGTGACTTTTTGATCACCTTTTATCCTATTTTTTGGGATGCCAGGTAAACCAAAAAACGCAATTCTGGCACAGCTTTTTTTGGTTTTTTTTTATACAGAGTTCACCACGCATTATAAACTACATGTTACCTTTATTCTGCGGGTCAGTACGATTCCGGCGATACCTCATTTATAGAACTTTTTTATGTTTTACAACTTTTTGAACAATAAAATTACTTTTGTAAAAAGAATGTATTTTTTCTGTCGCCAAGTTGTGAGAACCATAACGTTTTAATTTTTTTGTCGACGGAGTTGTATGAGGGCTTGTTTTTTGCGGGACGAGCTATAGTTTTTATAGGTACCATTTTTGGATACGTGCGACTTTTTGATCACTTTTTATTGTAATATTTGTAGGGCAAAGTGACTAAAAAACAGAAACTCTGGTAACGTTTTTTACGGGTTTTTTTTACGCTGTTCACCGCGTGCAATAAATAATATAATATTTTGATACCTCCGGTCGTTACGGTCGTGGCGATACCAAATACATATGGTTTATTATTATTTTTCAATAATAAAGGACTTGATAAGAGTAAAAGGGGGATTGTGTGTTATTTGATTACTTGAAACTTTTATTGTTTTCAAACTTTTATTTTTTGCACTTTTTTTTACACTTTTTTATACTTTTTTTACACTTTTTCTCAAGTCCCACTAGGGGACTTGAAGGTCCAACGGTCAGATTTTTTTTTTTCTAATACATTGCACTACCTATGTAGTGCAATGTATTAGATCTGTCAGTCATTCACTGACAGCAAGCCGTTTAGGCTTCGCCTCCCGGCGGGGCCTAAATCGGCTTCCGTAATGGCAGAGCAGGAGACCATTGTGTCTCCTGTTGCCATAACAGCAGTCGCCAGTCCCGATTGCCTGTCAGGGCTGGCGATCTGCTTGTAACCGCTACGATGCAGCAATCGCTTTCGATTGCTGCATCGAAGGGGTTAATGGCAGGGATCGGAGCTAGCTCCGGTTCCTGCCGTTACAGGTGGATGTCAGCTGTACAGTACAGCTGACTTCCACCGCTGATGACGCCGGATCAGCTCCTGACCCGGCGCCATCTTGCCGGCAGCTACGGAAGCCGATCAGGCTCCGCCGCCGGGCGGATCTTGACCGGCTTCGGTGCTAGGCAGACCGGGAGGCCAGTATTAGGCCTCCGGTTGCCATTGCAGCCACCGGAACCCCGGCAATTTCATTACTGGGGTTCCGATGAGCTGCAAACACCTTAAGTGCAGCGATCGCGTTTGAGCGCTGCACTTAAGGGGTTAATGGCGGGGATCGAAGCTAATTTCGGTCCCCGCCGTTACAGTCGGATGTCAGCTGTAAGATACAGCTGAGATCCGGTGATGATGGGACCGGCTCAGCTTCTGAGCCGGTGCCAAACGTTTGACGTACATGTACGGCAAGATGCGGGAAGTCAGTACTTTCCATGACGTACATGTACGTCAAATGTCGGGAAGGGGTTAAAAATGTCCCATTTAGTTTGTGTATTTTTATTTTTGAGGACATTGTCCCAGTTTATGCCCTTAAAGAGAACCTTTCACCTGCCCATACATGTGCAGCTGAGTGCAGCGTGTAATAGGCAGGGCTTCACAAACTCTGTCTCACTTTAATTTTTTTTACTATCATCCTCCGTTATTTACATATCGGTGTCGTTATATTTGATTCCCGATATGTAAATAAGCCCCTGAACTGTCAATGGGGCGTTTCTGTCTAACTAAATAGCAGGGGGGCGTGATGTCTTTATTCTGACACTGTTCAATCAGCTGCGGACCGCGTCAGGGCGGCTTGCGCTGTGTTCCCTCCCGCGAGAACACACACAGACTGGCAGGAACACAGCACAAGCCGGCCTGACGCAGTCTGCTACGGACTGGACAGTGTCAAATCGAAGACATCACGCCCCCTTACCATTTAGTCAGATAGAAACACCCTATTGACAGTTCAGGGGCTTATTTACATATTGGGCGCCAAATATAATGGCACCAATATGTAAATAACGGAGGAAGTTAGAAAAATTATTTCAAGTGAGACAGAGTTTGTGAAGCCCTGCCCATTACATTCTGCACTCAGCTGCACATGTTTGGGCAGGTGAAAGGTTCTCTTTAAGGTCATCCCTTAGGCGGGATTCACACGACCGGGTCGGGTCCGAGCCCGAGTGCCGGCCGGTAAAATCGGCCATTCTGCCCGGCCGGTTTGCATAAAGTTATGCATCCGTGCCGGGCCGGGCAGATCCGGACAGTGACATCAGCGGCAGCTCCTGAAGGGGAATCCCCATGTGTTCGGGGATTCCGCTTCAGGAGTTTCCCCTGATGTCACTGCCCAGATATGGACAGAGACATCAAGCGCTCTGTCCAGGAGCGGAATCCCCGAACACACGGGGATTCCGCTCCTTCAAGGAGCTAAAGTGCGGCTAGCACATAGCAGAGCGGGGAGATACCTCCCCGCTCTGCTATAGTGGCGTCGCTGCAGTAGTAGCAGCCGCAGCAGCTGCTGCTACTAGCGGCGCCATCTAAGGTGTCGCCGAGCCAGGGTGCTTTTAACAAGCAGGGGAAGGGAGCCAGCGCAGCGCTCCCTCCACCTGCTGTACACCCCGGCCCTGCAACACAGTGTGCAGCGATGCCATTCGTCAAAATGGCATCAACTCCTCCTCCTCACATGCACTCTGCGCTGTGAGGAGGAGGAGATAGAGCGCAAGCGCCGGGAAACCCGGCCATCACTCGGAACACATTCCGGTGATGGCCGTGTAATACCCGGCCCCATAGACTTCTATGGGAGCCGGGCGGCCGGGTGTCCGGGCAAAGATAGAGCATGTCCTATTTTTTGACGGCCGTCAAAAAATCGGTCGTGTGAATAGCCCCATTAGGGGTCTATCATTCCTAATGCAGCCGGGTGCCGGCCGATTTATGAACGGCCGGCACCCGGACGGGAAACCCTGCCGTGTGAATGAGGCCTTAGGCCTCATACACACGGCCGTACCAACGTAATCTCAGCCCGCGATTGCGGGCATGGCCGGACACATTTTCGTGCCATGCTCCCATACAAAGTATGGCAGCACGGCCCATAAAAATCAAAAAGTAGGACATGCTCCATAATTTCCGGCACGGTTCTACGTCACGGACACCCTTCCATAGCGATACGGAAATTGAAATTCTGCTTGCTTCCAATTGTTTTCAATGGGAAACCATCCCGTTGTTCATACTGGGCGGAATTTTCAGCAAGCAGAATTGAAAACAGCGACGCTGAAAAAAGTAAGTAGCACGTCAGTTCTTGACACACTTTCCGTTGCCACCTCTGCCAAAAAAATAGCTTTGGGGAGCCACGCGCAGATTAGCCCAATTAAATGGGGCTGATCTGCATGCAGAGAAACAATAATTTTTGCTGCAAAAGCGTGGCAGAAATCTGATTGACTGCAGCGGTCACATGGGATGGAACGTCACCCCAGGAGGCCGGAATGCAGGAAGGAGAGCCTTCTGGATAAGTATGATTTATTTTTTCCTGAGTTTCGATTTTTGTGGCGGAATGGCTGCGATTCCGCCGCAAAAGTCGCAACAGAAAAGCAATGGAAACGCAGCATAAATTGACATGCTGTGGAATTAAATTCCGCACCACAGGTCAATTTATTAACGTTTACGCTGCGTTTTTTTTAAAATCTCATCCACTTTATTGCTACTGGAAATGCTGCGGAATTTCCGCACAGAATTCTTTTGCAGAATTACCCCCCCCCCCCCCCCCCCAGTTTTAGACACCTATAATACAAAAAACATACAATATATAAAGCATGCTGGAAGAAAGTGTTTATCTGTTGTCAATTTAAAGCAAGGAACTAAAAATGTCTGTGAATTTCCTGATTTGGCTGAGTTCGCCAATAGAAACAGCACGCCATCTTTTTAAAACCTCCAAGGTCTCGTGAGATCTCATAGAAAATCGCTCATGCGCAGTACTGAGTACTACAGATTAATTGCATGTTCCCAATAGCCACAAGTTGGGGATGACGAAAGGATACAGCTATACAGTAGTAGTACTGCGCCTGTGCAGAACCTGCATTCAGTCAACACGATCATATCGCTGCTGGAGAGCCTAGATAAGAGCGGACAGCGTTAATGTGCAGAGGTAATAAAAATAACTGATAATAACTTGCTGTCCAAAGTGCAGGGACAATGATTACACATTGTTATGCGACTCAGCCGCGTTATACCATGATATGAGGGGGTCAAACAGCGGCGTTCCCTGAGGCAGGACCACACCAGGCTAGGGAACTGGGAGTCAGACATCTATGTCTTCTTATCTTAAGGCCTAATTCATACGAACGTGTGCGTTTTTCACGTGTAAAAAATGCAGCGTTTTGCGCGCGTTGCAGTTCCGTTTGTCATCAGCGTTTGGTACGTGTCTGCGTTATTTTCGCTCGTATGCCATCCTTATGGCACGCGGTTTTGACGTTTAGAAAATGAAATGGAGGTGGTTTTCTTTTTCCAATAATTTCTTGAGCAACTGTTGTGCGAATCACGCACAGCACACGGATGTGCGTCCGTGTGCTGTGCGTGATTTTCACGCACCCTTTGACTTCAATGGGTGCGTGATGTGCTAAAAACGCTCAAGTATAGGACATACGCTGCGTGAAATACACGGAATGTCTGAATGGCCCCATTGACTTTCACGTGAAATACGCTCATGTAAATAAGGCCTAAGATCCAACAGAGGTAAAAATTCTGGTATGCTCATTGTCTCCAGGGGTCCTTAGGCCTCATGCACACGGCCATAGCCATGTGCACGGCCTGTGATTACGGCACAGGCGGCCGCAGGGTGTCATACGCGGGCCTTCCGCATTTCACGGAACGTGCACACATTGATTTTAATGGGCCCGGATCGCATATCCAGACCGTGTAATGACCATTTTTTTGTGGTTCGGGTTTCCGGCCAATACACGGACTGTGGAAACCACAGTCGTGTGCATGGGCGCATAGAAACTAATGGGTCCGCAATTCATCCGTATTGCGCGTGCCTGAGGCCTTATAGGGAGTCTGACCACATTTTGATTGCTACTAATTAATCTATTATCCAAGGGGTCATATTAAACTTAACCCTTCTGTTCTTCTGTTCTGCCTGTGCTACCAGAAGGACGTCCGGGAAAAATAATATTTCCACTCATGGCAAGTTCTGAAGCAGTCATTTTTGGAACTACACCATAGAAATGACATTTACAATTTAAGAACAATCATTCATTGTTGGAAATCCATTGAATGCTCTTCATACAATCTGTGTAATTGGTAAATATTTGCAGAGATTCTTTCCTGCATTGAGTGAAGCGTAGAAGAAATGCCAGGCCTATTGAACACTGCTCCTTTCTCTCTGCAGCCAAGTCTCTGTCATGTACTTTACACATTTCTCTTTTCTCGGATTGTCAGATGTAAGGCTTCGTTCACATCTGCGTCAGGACTCCGTTCTGGCGTTCCGTCGGAGATTCCCATCAGAACCGTACCCTGACTGACGCAAACTGAAACCATAGGTTTCCGTTTGCATCACCATTGATTTCAATGTTGACGGATCCGGTGCAAATGGTTTCCGTTTGTCACCGTTGTGCAAGGGTTCCATCATTTTGACTGAATTAATACCGTAGTCGACTACGACGGAACGGCAGAACGTAAACCTGACGCAGATGTGAACGAAGCCGAAGACCCTTTTACACGGGCAGTTGATGGGCTTAATGAGCGCTCGTACGAACGCTCGTTGCTGATCATTGCACTGTGTAAACAGAGCAGCGATCAGCCGATAAACGAGCAAAGGATTGACTGATCACATTGTTTATGCCAAGAAAAAATTATTGTCTGTCTGCAGCACATCTCCTCCCACTCCCAATCATTGGTCGATAAAAAATGGGTCAAGCGAGCGCCAATCGACATGCTGTTATCGTCAATTGGCACTGGCTACGGGTAAGTAAATCTGCCCATGTAAAACCACCCTTAGTCATCAGTTCACCTTTGGCTACCGTACTAGGTTATAAGATGGGATTGCTTCAACAGCAATTCCCTATGTTTTATTTCATGCTGTTACATTGTAAACCCTCAACGTACTGTTTTAAAAGAAATATTAGGGTATGTTCACACGCAGTGTTTTCAGGCGTAATTCGGGCGTTTTACGCCTCGAATTACACCTGAAAAAACGCCCCTAATACGCCTACAAACATCTGCCCATTGCTTTCAATGGGAACTAAGATGTTCTTTTCCCACAAGCCTTTATTTTACGCGTCGCTGTCAAAATACGGCGCGTAAAATGACGGCTCGTCAAAAGAAGTGCAGGACACTTCTTGGGACGTTTTTGGAGGCGCTTTTCATTGACTCCATTGAAAAACAGCTCCAAAAACGGCCGTAAAAAACGCAGCGAAAAACGCGAGTTGCTTAAAAAACGTCTGAAAATCAGGAGCTGTTTTCGCCTGAAAGCAGCTCCGTATTTTCAGACGTTTTTGCTCACTGCGTGTGATTATACCCTAAACAGAAAGGCCTTATAGGTCTGCTCTCTTGGATCCAATTCTAGTTTTGGCTTAAAGCATATATGCAAAGTCTCCAGCAAATCTGCACTGTGTGAACAAGGCCTTAGGCTGGATTTACATACAGCATTTACCCGCATTTTTGGTGGCGTCTTTCTGCGCATTTTCTTTGCCAAAAATACACTGCGGACAGATGTTACAAAATGTCACTAAATAAAAAACGCTGCCAAGAACACGTAAAGAAAACCATTAAAAACGCTTTAAACGCATGGCCTTTCTTTTACATGCGTTTTAAAATGCTAAAAAAAGTACAATATTGGGACGCTTACACATTACACCTACACATTACACCTACACATTACACCTACAGAAACTTTTATGACATCTCATTCTAAATCCATAGACATTAATATGGAGTTGGTCCCCCCTTTGCAGCTAAAACAGCTCACACTCTCCTGGGAAGACTTTCTGCGAGATTTTGCAGTGTCTGTAGGAATTTTGCTGTACACCACTTCCTCCAACGCTTGTCATTGTTCTTAGTGATGCATGAATGCAGCTGCTTGGCCATTGAAACCCTTGCCATGAAGCTCCCCGGCACAGTTTTTGTGTTGCTGCTAAATCTAAAGGAGGTTTGTAACTTTGCAGTTATTGATTCTGCAGAGCATCGGCGACTTTTATGCACTATGCGCCTTAGCAATCAGGGACCCCACACTGTAACTTTACGTAGCCTGCCAGTTTGTGGCGGAGTTGATGTGGTTCCTAAACGCTTCCACTTTGCAATAATACCAGTCACAGTTGATGGTGGAATATCTGGGAGGGAAGAAATTGACTTGTTGCAACGTTGCCATCCTATTACACTACCACACTCGAATTCAGTGAGCTCCTTAGAATGACCCATTTCGTCACAATTGTTTGTAGAGACGACTGCATGGCGAGGGGCTTCATTTTATACACTTGAGGCAATGGAAGTAAGTGAAACACCTGAATTCAATGATTAACCCTTTCCCGTCGCTAATATGCCTATTTACGTCGTCAAAGGGTATTTAAAGATGGCGCCCGCTCAGAAGCAGAGCAGGCACCATAGCCGCCAGATGTCTGCTGTGTTACACAGCAGGGACCCGGCAGCAATGCTTGCAATCTGAATAATTTCTGAAAGAAAGCATTTAGCCCCTCAGATGCCTGTGTCAGATGTGACCACCGGCATCTCAAGCCGGTTTTATTCATTCAATCTAGAGATCGTTTGATCCCAACACTTCTTGCTCTTCTTTTTCCCTTATTTTCCTATTTCCCCCCCTTTTGCTATGTATGTGGGACACTTCAGGGGGGGCTATATGTTGGGCACTATATAAAGGAGGCGCTATATGTGGGGCACTATCTAAAGGTGGGCTATATGTAGAGACCTTTCTACAGGGTGTCACGGCACGGGGTGTGGACTGGGCCGCAGCTGGCCAACAAGGTACAAAACAATGTCTATAGTTCAGAATGGGTACCTGAGGCAATGTATACGGTAACGGAAGACACGACTTGACTTTCACAGCAGGTGGCACCGTGGATGCAGCGGAAGACCCAACTTGACTTTCTCAGTAGATACGATAGCACGGGATACAGGGTACAGGCAGCAGGAACGGGTAACACTGGGAACTAGGAAACACTGGGAGACAATTTGCAAGACAAACTTAGATATACAACAATGCTCAGGCGAGGAACAAGTGGGCAGAGCCCCTTTTTATAGTCCAGCAGCCATTTGGGCTAATTATTGGTTGGTGACAGCTGGACGCGTACTGGCCTTTTAAGGCCGTGCAGACGCAGGCGAGCGCGCCCTGCGGGAAGCAGTCCGAGTACCCGGAAGTTAGTGCCGGCGTCTCCCTGGAGGGAGCTGATGCAGAGAAGACCGATGTCCATGGCCAGGGCCGTCAGAGGGTAAGTCTGAACGACGGCCCCCGACCATAGACGTTACAGTATCCCCCCTCTTACGCCCCCTCCTCTTAGGACCAGAGCGGGAGGGAAACTTCTTCACGAGGACAGGAGCATCGATGTTCTCCCGTGGCTCCCAAGACCTCTCCTCTGGACCAAATCCCCTCCAATCCACCAAATAAAATGTCCTTCCTCCCACTTTCTTGGTGGCCAGGATCTCCCTCACTTCAAAAGTTCCAGATGAACCGCCAGGAGCCACTGCGGAACTAGGAGTCCTGGAGTAGCGGTTCAGGACCACGGGTTTCAGCAAGGAAACATGGAAGGAGCTTGTATGACACAGGATCGATCTATAGAAGAATCTCGAAGGGTCTATGGAACCTGGGAGAAAACTTGCAAGACGGCACCCTCATTGCTTGACAAAGCCTGCATGGAGCAGCTGAAATGTTGCTATCCTTTCTAACTGATGGGTGAATAAAAAACCTGCTCTATTTTGATACGAACTCTGGAGTGCTGCCTCTTCTTCCTATTTCGTTCCCTGGAGGGAGCTGACGCCGAGAAGACAGATGGCCGGGGCTGTCAGAGGGTGAGTCTGAATGACGGCCCCCGACCATTGACTTTATACAGGGAGGGTATATGTGGGGCGTTCCCTACAGGGGTGCTATATGTGGGGCACTATCTACATGGGGGGCTATATGTGGAGCACTATCTACAGGGGGGGCTATATGTGGAGCACTATCTACAGGGGGGCTACATGTGGGGCACTATCTACAGGGGGGCTATATGTGGGGCACTATCTACAGGGGGGCTATATGTGGGGTACAATCTACAGGGGGGCTATATGTGGGGCACTATCTACAAGGGGATCTTTTTTGGGAGTTTTTCCGATAGTTTTCTCTGTAGGACTTTAAAACGCCAGGAAAAATGCATGTTACAAATGTAATTAATTAAGAAACCCCCCCCAAAAAAAACGCTAAAAAAATAAGTGTGTGTGAAGAAGGCCTAAATCTTTTCTCGACCCACTTTGGTCAGCACACAAACTTTCATTTACTAAATAAACTTGAAATTCAGGATTTAATGGTATATATTTACAGCATATTTAAGACATGTACATATATGAATAAGTATTAACAGGTTTCAGGAAACGTAGGTGGGTAGTTAACCCCTTCCCGACATATGGCATACAGTTACGTCATAGCCGGGTAGGGGAAGTATGGAGCGGGCGGCATCGCGCTCTAGCGTGATCCCGCTTGTTTAACTCGTTAAATGCTGCGGTCAATTGCGAGTCGTTAGAAAGAGGGGGGCCTAATGAAGGCACCCAGGTTTTTCATCTTTGTGCTCCTATTAAGCCTTGCCTCCGGCAGGGCTTAAAGAGGCTCTGTCACCAGATTTTGCAACCCCTATCTTCTATTGCAGCAGATCGGTGCTGCAATGTAGATAAGAGTAACGTTTTTTTGTTTTTTTAAAACTAGCATTTTTGGCCAAGTTATGACCATTTTTATATTTATGCAAATGAGGCTTTCTAAAGTACAACTGGACGTGTTTAAAGTTAAAGTACAACTGGGCGTGTATTGTGTATGTACATCTGGGCGTTTTTACTTCTTTTACTAGCTGGGCGTTGTGAATGGGAGTGTATGATGCTGACGAATCAGCATCATCCACTTCTCTTCGTTACCACCCAGCTTCTGGCAGTGCACAGACACACAGCGTGTTCTCGAGAGATCACGCTGTGACGTCACTTCCTGCCCCAGGTCCTGCATCGTGTCGGACGAGCGAGGACACATCGGCACCAGAGGCTACATTTGATTCTGCAGCAGCATCGGCGTTTGCAGGTAAGTCGATGTAGCTACTTACCTGCAAACGCTGATGCTGCTGCAGAATCAACTGTAGCCTCTGGTGCCGATGTGTCCTCGCTCGTCCGACACGATGCAGGACCTGGGGCAGGAAGTGACGTCACAGCGTGATCTCTCGAGAACACGCTGTGTGTCTGTGCACTGCCAGAAGCTGGGTGGTAACGAAGAGAAGTGGATGATGCTGATTCGTCAGCATCATACATTTCCATTCACAACGCCCAGCTAGTAAAAGAAGTAAAAACGCCCAGATGTACACACACAATACATGCCCAGTTGTACTTTAACTTCAAACACGCCCAGTTGTACTTTAACTTTAAACACGCCCAGTTGTACTTTAGAAAGCCTCATTTACATAAATATAAAAATGGTCATAACTTGGCCAAAAATGCTCGTTTTAAAAAAAAAAACGTTACTCTTATCTACATTGCAGCGCCGATCTGCTGCAATAGGAGATAGGGGTTGCAAAATCTGGTGACAGAGCCTCTTTAATAGATGCCTGTCAGAATCACGATATACTGCAATACATTAGTAAAAAAATATTAAAAGTAAAAAAAAAACCTTTTCCCATTTTCCCCCTAGAGCATAGTAAAAAAATAAAATAAATAAACATAATTGGTATCGCCGCGTCCGTAAAAGTCTGAACTATTACAATATATCATTATTTAACCAGTACGGTAAACGCCGTAAAAAAAAATTTAAACGCTAGAATCTCTAGTTTTTGGTCACCTAATCTCTCACAAAAACTGAAATAAAAAGTGATCAAACCGTCGCATGTACCCCAAAATGGTATAATTAAAAACTACAGCTTATCCCACAAACAATAAGTCCTCATACCACTTAATCGACGGAAAAATAAAAAAGTTATGGCTCTCGGAATTTGGTAACACAAAATAAATTATCGTTTTTACTCTTAGGTTTTTACTTGTAAAAGTAGTAAAATATAGAAAAAACGATATATATTTGGTATCTCCGTAATAGTATTGACCCACAGAATAAAGTTAACATTTTGTTTTAATTGCACAGTGAATTCCGTAAAAACGGCGCGCAAAAAACCATGGAGGAATCTGTTTTTTTCATTTTCTACCCCACAAATAACTTTTTCCCCGTTTCCTAGTACATTATATGGCACAATAAATGGTGCTACGAAAAACGACAACTTGTCCCGCAAAAATCAAGCCCTCATAGGACTATATGCATTTTTATTAGATTGTCCCCTTATTATGTTGCTGGAGGAGAAATAAATTTCTCCATCTACTACTCTCCATCTACTACATAACCCATAAACTACTACTACTATATTCATCAAGGCCTATGTGTTTTTAGGCAGTGCAGGTGCTCTTTTAAGCTCTTTATAGATTTGCGAGCACTGGACTAAATAGTAAGGCTCCATGCACACGACCGTGCCCGTAATTACAACCCATAATTGCGGGCACGGCGGGCAGCCGGCCGTTTTTATGGGCCGTTCTCCCATTATAAAGTATAGGAGCACGGTCCGTAAAATAGTAGGCATACGGAATGGTGTCCGTCGGCCATAGAAATGAATGGGCCCGTAATTACGGTCCGTAACTACGGACCGTAATTACGGGCAATTTTACGGTCGTGTGCATGGTGCCTAAAGGGAAACAGTGTTCACGAGCAGGGAGGCATAGAAAGAGGGGGGCTGGGTAGCCTTTTGGTATAGGAAGTAAGCTGATTTTCATAGGTTATATTACCATAATGGCTGCCTATGGTCCATGCCACAGTAAAATTCTGTTATCACTTTAACACCTTCAAACAGCATTTCTCTCAAAAATTTAGAGTAGCCATTTGATGCATCAATCCCACGGAGTTCTTCTTCATAACAGAATTTGTCTTGGACCACAAACATGACTGGCCGAGAGACTGCACACGACCGTAATGGTGTACAAGAGACTCTGAATAGCTTCAGAATCTTCCTTTATTTAAATACCTGTTAAGGGTTCATTCAGACGAGCGTGTATCTCGTGCGTGTGACGACCATTAAAAAAAAAGGCAGTCACACAGACTCATGTATTTCAATGGGACCATTCACACGACCGTTGTTTCAACGGAGAGTGTGAAGGGTCAGTGAAAAAATAGGACATGTCCTATTTTCTTGCATTTTCACGCATCCCTCCGTAGACTCTAGTCTATGGGGGATGCGTGATAACGCATCCTGCACGGGGGTATTCCTTTTTTCCAAAAAGTTTAATTGCATTATTTTAAATATGCTAATTTGGCTATACTTGCCAACTTGGGGGTTAGTCTTTTTCTTTTCACTTTGGGCGGTGTAATGTTTTCTGTATGACGCTGTCCAATCCGCATCATACAGTTCTCAGCCCAGCAACACATCGTGATCATATAGCATACAGCTTCCATTCCCAACTGTATTTTCAACTGGTGATACCTCCGGTTGTTTCACAGCTAGAACTAAATCCTGCTGCCGTATGAAAGATTAGAATCTCATCTTTCTTATGCCACCAGAAGAGATGTTCTAGGTGGTTCACGGCCGGAGACATAGCTGTTTAAAGTGATCCCCCTTCCCTCCAGCCTCAGTCTCTCACACTGTGTGAAGCAGCTTCATGCTGATTGGACAGTGTCAGAGGCTGTGAGGTGGCTCCACCTCCGGAGAATCGCTGGTGTTACCTCCCACTTGTCTAGTATAGCCTCATTTGCATAGTTGGGAAAAAGCTCATAACTTTTAAAATAATAAACTTTTTGGGGCACAATTTTCACTAGCATTATCAGGCTGACAGCGCCTATTAGATTATCTAGGACATTGGTCATTCCTAAACTAGTAACAGGACCTCTTTAAATAGTATAATGCATCTATTTTCTTAATGAATATACATTTTATAAGTTTTATTCCCACATTCCCCTTCTTTTGAAAAAATACTGCATTCAACTATTTTGTCCCTATGCAATGGGACCCAATAGAATATGTCTCATAGGGGCAACCCCTTTCCATATGTCACTCACGACCTCTACTCTCTTAACCACAATAGGGAACTTCTGCAAAGTGCGTCTCTAACTCTGGACTATTGGAACCATGTATTACTACATTTTGCTTGTGTGTAATGTCTCAACCACTGACTTACTGTTACTACTACTTAGTTGACAGCTGAAAAAACTAGTTAAAGGGGTTTTCCTTCTCAGAAAGTGATGGCATATCGTTAGGATAGGCTATTACTTTATGACAGCGGGGGGTATGACTGACGGGATCCCCACGATCTTGAGAACAAAGCGACTGCAGCAGTAGTTTAACTTTGCACCCCCTTTACAGCTTTACCCTGCACAGCAACACTTGGACACCCGCTATGCAGGGATCTGCAGCACAGCCCCCCTCACTTGAATGGAGCTGTATTGTAGTTCCCTGTACAGCGGGGGTCAGGAACGCCACAGTGAAGGGGATGCAGTGCTGCCGCCACTTGACTTCCAGGATAGACCTAGGCAGTCAGATCTACCAAGCAATATGTGAGCACTTTTGTAAGATGGAAAAATCCCTTTAAGAGATCCTAGTGCTCCACCATACAGTAAAAGGGTAGCTAAATGTTCAACAAACTTCTAACGTGTCATAGTGACACGTCAGATGTTTTGATTGGTGGGGGTCAGAGCACAGAGAACCCCACCAATCGTTAAAACGAAGCGGCAGAAGCGCTCGTGTGAGTGATCAGCTGCTTCGTTTCTGTTCGGCTTTTCACGGAAAGCCGATGTTGCGCAGTACAGTCTCATAGATTTTTTATTGAGTCTGTACACCGCTACATTGATTTCACACGAGTTTGGGGGGCCTATTTAAACCATTGGCATAAATGTACAATTATGGTGGGTGGTCTTTAGACCACAATTGTCACATACTCCCTTCCTGCTGCTCCCTCGCTCTCCAGGACGTCGAGAGTTACTCGCTTGGGCGTCGCCTGGCCTGGCAGACTGAGGCAGTCTGCAGCCAGTAGGAGCTCAGGATCATCAGGCCAATCAAAGCCTTGCTGATGTTCCTGAGCTCCCGCCCTCTCCTTATTTAGTTCAGCCTGGGGTGGTAGGCCTTTGCCTGTAATTAGAGTTACCTAGCCTGGTGCTTTTCCTTTTTTCAGACTCCCCTGAGCGACTTGCATTTTGACTCCTTTGTGACCCCTGACCCCGGCTGGACTCCTGACTTTTCTTTGCCTTCTGACTTTTTGTTTTTCCGCACTCTCCCGGTTTGACCGTGCCTGCCTGACTGCGCCTTTTGCGCCTGGACTTGACCGTGGCGCATTTTCACTGCCTCTCCCTCGGTGTACTTCCCAGGTGACCCTTTGTTATTTCGTACTGTCTCTGTCTTATCCGTTTGTCAGTTTCACTTGTTCCAGTATAGGGAACGCCGCCCAGTTGTGCGCCGTCATTTAGGTCGGGTTGTACAAGTAGGTAGGGACAGAGGTTGGGAAGAACAGGGACCTCACTGTTTACCGTGTATTGTTCGTGACAATAATAACTAACAACGCATTTACAGATGACTCCTTGGTGAGTCTTTAACCGCTTCCCGACCGCCCACAGTAAATTCACGTCGGCGCTTGCTGGGCTCTGTGCAGCGCCAACGTGAATTCACGGTGGGTGTTAAAAGCGCGATCTGGATATCTCAGAATAGCTCTCACATCCGGATCGCGCTGTTATCCCCTGCCTCTGGTCCCAGAGACATGATCGGGACCTAATTGGTTCAGGTCCCGGTCATGTGATCGCAGGGAAAGTTTGTTGCTACAACAAACATTCCCGGAGACCGATTGCGGGTGCTGTAGTCGGTTATAAGGCAAAACCGGAAGGCCATACAACAGCCCCCGGGTCTGCCATGCACTGCAGCCTATGAGAACCAGCCGGAGGCCGGTCCTCATAAGCTTCCTGTCAGCGTGACTCTCAGCATCACACTGACAGTTTATAATACGTTACACTACCTAGGTAGTGTAATGTATTATAGCAGCGAGCAGTGCTGCAGATCTTCAAGTAAAACAAGTAAAAAGTAAAAAAAAAGTAATAAAAATGTTTTATAAAAGTGTAAAAACAAGTTATAAGTTACAAAAACAAAAAATGCTTTTTTTCCTATAATAAGTCTTCTATTATAGGAAAAAAATTAAAATGTTAAAAAACAGTACACATATTTGGTATGACCGCGTTCATAACGACCCAAACTATAAAACGATAATATTATTTTTCCCGCACGGTGAACACCGCAAAAAAAATAATTTAAAAACTATTTTAGAATCACTATTTTTTGGTCATCAACCCTCCCAAAATATAGAATAAAAAGTGATCAAAAAGTCGCATGTACCCCAAAATAGTACCAATAAAAACAAGCCCTTACACAGCTTTTTTGACTGAAAAATAAAAAAGTTACGCCTCTCAGAATATGGTGACCCAAAAAAATGTATGATTTTATCGAAAAGTGATTTTATTGCACAAACGCCGCAAAACATAAAAAAACAATATACATATAGTATCGCCGTAATCGTACCGACCCGCAGAATAAAGTAAAATGTCATTTATAGCGCACGGTGAACACTAAAAAAAAAGACAAAAAACATTGTCAGAATTTATGTTTTTTTGTCACTTTACTTGCCAAAAAATCAAATAAAAAGTGATTAAAAAAATCGCATGTACCCTAAAATGGTACCAATGAAAACTACAGATTGTTCCGCAACAAATAAGCCCTCACACAGCTCCGGTGAAGAAAAAATAAAAAGTTCTGTCTCAGATTATAGTGACAGACATTGTGCAGTGTCCAAAAGCGGATAAGATCGGGCTCCATTTATCAGTGTGACGCTGGCCACATATCTGCGGATTATTATTTATTTACCCCATTATTATAACCTCTTATTATGTCCTGATGTTCTCCGCACAGCTCACATACGCCCCCACATTATAAACTGAAATGCCAGCAAAACCCCAAACAGAACAGTTACCAAGCAAAATCTGCGCTCCAAAAGCCAAGTGGCGCTCCCTCCCTTCTGAGCCCCACAACGTGCCCAAACACCAGCTTACGTCCACATATATGAAATTTTATATCCGGGAGAACCCGCTCAACATTTTATGAGGTATTTGTCTTCAGTGGCACAAATTGGGCACAACATATTGTGCATTAAAATGGCATATCAGTTAAAAATTGTAATTTTCACTTTGCACCATCCACTGCGCATTAACACCTTCGCGCACCACGACTTAATAACATGTCGTGGTGCGGGGGGTTATATATGGAGCGGGCTCATGCGCTGCGCCTGCTCCATATTCTGCAGGTGTCAGCTGTGTATTACAGCTGACACCCGGGACTAACGGACAGGAACAGCGATCGCCTGTAAAAATGATATCATACTGCAATACATTAGTATTGCAATGTATTGTACCAGCGACCTAATGATCGCTCATTCCAGTCCCCTAAAGGGACTTTTGGGAGGTTTCCACTGTTTTGGTACCTCAGGGGCTTTGCAAATGCGGCATGACACCCGAAAACCATTCCAGCTAAATTTGAGCTCCAAAAGCCAAATATTGTTCCTTCCCTTCTGAGTCCTGCCGTGGGTCAAAACAGCAGTTTATTACCACATATGGCGTATTGCTGTAATCAGGACAAATTGCTTTACACATTTTGGGGTGATTTTTCTCCTTTATTCATTGTAAAAATTAAACATTTCTATGTTTTTTCATTTTCACGGCCTAATTCCACTAAATTCAGCAAAAAAACTGTGGTATCAAAATGCTAACTATACCCCTAGAAAAATTCCTTGAGGGGTGTAGTCTTCAAAATAGGGTCACTTTTGGGGGGTTTCCACTGGTTTGCTCCCTCCAGGGCGTTGCAAACACGACATGGCACTAAAAACCAATCCAGCAAAATCTGCGCTTCAAAATCCAAATGGCGCTCCTTCCCTTCTGAGCTCTGCCTTGGGTCCAAACAGCAGTTTAGTACCACATATGGGGTATTGCAGTAATCGGGAGAAGTAGCTTTACAAGTTTTGTGGTCCTTTTTACTCCTTGCAAATATTTTTTTTTTTTTTAGATTTTTTCAGAAAAAAAGATGATTTTCACTTTCACAGACAAACTCCAATAAATATAGCAAAGGAACTGTGGGGTCAAGATGCTAACAATACCCCTAGATAAATTCCTTGAGGGGTGCAGTTTCCAAAACCGTGTCACTTTTGGGGGATTTCCACTGTTTTGGCACTACAAGACCTCTTCAAACCTGACATGGTGAATAAAATATAGTCTAAAAAAAGGAGGCCCCAAAATCCACTAGGTGCTCCTTTGCTTCGGAGGCATGTGCTTCAGTCCATTATCACACTAGAGCCAAATGTGGGATATGTCTAAAAACTGTAGAATCTGTGCAATAAATATTGAGTTGCATTTCTCTGGTAAAACCTTCTGTGTTACAGAAAAAACTGTATTACAAATGAATTTCAGCAAGAAAAATAAAATTTGTAAATTTCCCCTCTACTTTGCTTTAATTCCTGTGAAACGCCTAAAGGGTTAAGAAACTTTCTGAATGCTATTTTGAATACTTTGAGGGGTGCAGATTTTAATATGGGGTGATTTATGGGGTCTATCTAGTACATAAGGCCCTCAAAGCCGCTTCAGAACTGAACTGGTCCCTGTAAAAATAGCCTTTTGACATTTTCTTGAAATATGAGAAATTGCTGCTAAAGTTCTAAGCCTCGTAACGTCCTAGAAAAATAAAATAATGTTCAAAAAATGATGCAAATATAAAGTAGACATATGGGATATGTGAAATAGTAACTATTTTGTGTGGTATTACTATCTGTTTTACAAGCAGATACATTTAAAATTAGAAAAATCATAATTTTTGCAAATTTCTAAAAATTTTGGTGTTTTTCACAAATAAGCAATGAATTTATTGACCAAATTTTTCCACTAACATAAAGTACAATATGTCGCGAGAAAACTTTGATAGGTAAAAGCATTCCAGAGTTATTACTACATAAATTTACAAAGTCAGATTTGAAAAAATGGGGCTGGTCCTGAAAGGGTTAAATGAAATTGCATTCATGTCAATGAGATATCAGTGACCGATAATGATGTAATGATTTATCTAGTCACTTAGCTAATGTATAAAATGCACATTCACTGTGTGTTTATAGCAGATTCAAAAATGCCCCCCGAACCTGCACTTAGACCACTCATCTTATTGACATATACAATGAAAAAGCTTTAAAAAGTAGACGCGTTATTTTATTTTCACATTATAGATATGAATTATAGAAAGGATAATTTCTTTTACACAATAGCATTCGGCTTGATCCTCCAATCTCGCACTCTAAGACTTGTACGTTATTTACTTTTGCTTGCTCTCACGCTTGTCCTTCGCGCTTTCTTTTTTTCCTCCTCTGGTTTTTGCTTTTATTATGTGGGGGTTTCCATTTTTTGTTCACACATCGCTTCAAGTTTTTGAAATTGTTCTTATTTCTAAAATGAATAGTATCAAAGTTACATATAGATATATACAGTAGCTGTTAGGTTTAATTATATTAAAGATGTATTTGGAAATTACACATTTTAGGGCATATCTCTAAGGGATATGCCATAGATGTCTAAATGCGGGTTCCAGCTCCGGGACCCGCACCTGCCTCCAGAACTGTCCCGTCTGGTGAGCTTGCCATTGGTTGCCACATATAGGTGAAGAATTAATAGCACGGTGCGCATCTCCTTCCATTCCTATGGGAGTTACAGAAACCGCCAAACAAGCGGCCTTAACTATAGCTTAAATAGTGATTCCATAATTTTATGTTATCACGATTGAGCATCCAAGTAATATCGATGAAAGTCTTCATGAAATCCTATTTCACTACTAAGTGCCGCAATGTTTCTGCTACCTATGCAGTTGTGCGATATATTGGTGTAAGTTCATTTATCCCATTTGGCCCCATAGATAACTGCTAAGTTTGCCGAATTGCTTACTTCTCCATTTCCATAATTTGAAGAGTGAGAAGAGATTGTTGGTCTATCCTCGGGATAGGACATCAATATCTGACCGGCGGGGGTCCTACGCTCGGCACTCCCGCCGATCCGCTGTTTTGAAGGAGCGCCTCCCCTTCATTACTCCTAATTCTCCGTACTGTGAAACGCTGACACACTTTTAGCGGCGGTTCACAGTATTACCACCTTCTTCCATTACTCACACTGGAAAACCCCTTTAAGGGGTAAATATTACACTAATACACGAACTTGAGCTCTGTAATTCATTGATAGAATGTAACAGTTGTTTAGGCAGAACAGTACAGTTACAAAGTTGAAAAAAGACACAGGTCCATCATGTATAACCTATAGGGTATTTGCGTAAAAGTACTGGGCGAAAAACTGCACCAAATTGTGGTGCATATTTTCAGCTAGAATCGCCACTGCAGAAAACAGAGGGGGAAAAAACGACTTACCTCCCTGTCTTCCTGTATACCGTGCTGCCCGGCCTCCTATGATGACGCTGGAGCCTGTGATTGGCTACAGCAGTCACATGGGATGAAACGTCATCCCGGGCTGCACGGAGAACAGAGAGGCGCACCGCCAAGGTGGTAAGTATACACTTTTCTTTATTGTATGTAAATAAAAAAAAGTTGTGTTTTTTTTTTTTCAGGAATCGCAGTGTTTCCGCTGCAAAAATCTCATTATTTGCTATTTGTTGTGACTTTTACCACCCCATTGAATTCAATGAGGGAAATCTGAGTGAACAAATCGCATCCACATGCTGTGGAAAAAAAAATCAGCTGTGAAAACGTTCACGAATTGACGTTTTTTTTAAATCCGCAGCATGTCAATTTATTCTGCAGAATTAAAAAACCACTACGCATGTTAATTCATGAATATTTTCACAGAGGAATTTTTCCAGAGTAAATGGATGAGATTTGTGCTGTGAATTTTCTACGCAGAATTCCGTTGGGAGCCATAATCCTACCGTGTAGGGGAGAAGAAGCAGGTGGATATCATGAATGCCGGTAAGGGTCTGTGGCCCGCTTGATGATAACTCCTATAAGAACTTTATTTAATCATTTTAGTGGTTGCTACCCAGGATTCATATTAGTGTGAGTGTCCAAGATAATCCTGAAATAGCTGACAAAAGACACAGACTTATCTTTCCATGTATTTTTTCTGGGGGAGGGAACATTTTCTTCAGCAAATGAGTTTTACATATTGAGGCCCCATGCACACGACAGCAGATTTCGTCTGTAATTACAGTCCACAATTATGGACCACTTCCCGTTTTTTGTGGGAAGGTGCCCGGGCCATAGAAAGCCTTTGCAAAAGATAAGACACGTCCTATCTTTTGCTTTTTACGGACCGCGCTCCCATGCTTTATATGGGAGCACGGGCCGAAAATGCGAGTGTCGGTCTGGCCCGTAATCGCGGACCGTGCTAACGGGTACGGCCGCGTGCATGAAGCCTAAGACCAATCGCAGCATCTTGTTGGAAGTACATTTTTCTACAGACAACAGAGAGTACACAAGATTTTTTTTTTCCCTTTCCCCAGATGTAATAAATTGATTTAAAAAAAAATAAAAAATGTAATTTAAGGACTTATTTAAAGATATATATTTTTAGAGCTAAACTTACCTGTCCCAGCAGTGAGTAACTATTTTCCCAAGTGTTGTATTCGGATTCAGGCACTTACGATTGGACTTTACAGTTACTCTGAAAGCAGACACTTATGCAGTCAGTTCACAGTATTAAGAAAAATATCTACTAAAAAATGTATGTTTTAATCTAGTATAGAGAAGAGTCAATATATTATATTATGGGGTCTACCGTATATGATTGCACCCCGATTGATATAGAAAACTATTGTTTACCCAAAGCCCTTTGGCACCACCCAGAGATTTTTTATTAATTGTAATCCCTGACACAAGATACTAAGTAAACTTCCAATGATCTGAACGGGCCCTTGTTTAAAATGTTGTGTCAGAGATTAATATAAATGTGAAATCTGTGATTGGTGCAGAATTCATTTGACAACTGCAACCCCTTCATTGTGGAAACCAGTGGTGGTCCATAATCATGCACTATGTTGCTGTCAGATCAGTTTTGGGTGGATTTCCCTGTAGGGACATTATATTTTACTTGAAATTCAATGTGATGTTTGGGCTCCTACTGTTTGCCTGCAAACCTATAGTTCTACGGTAATAGACGGTGATGGTTCTAATGTATGGTCAGGGACGAAGTAGGTCAGTGCGAGAAGTTTGGGATAGTGGAAGGGTGTAAGGGTGGACATTCACTTTAAGGAACTTTATTTTACGCACAGAGAATCATTGGCGGTCGACTTTAACTTTTTAGATTGCTCATGCGCAGATTTCTCTGACAATCGGCACATTAAACAAAACAAATAAACAAATTGTAGGAGAGTACATGTCCTTTAACCCCTTAGTGTCTAAGCCTGTTTTGGCCTTGTGGACACAGCCAATTTTTGCAAATCTGACGTGTCACTTTATGTGGTAATAACTCCAGAATGCTTTTGCCTATCCAAGCGATTCTGAGATTGTTTTCTCGTCACATGTTGTACTTTATGATACTGAAAAAATGTTGTCGTTAAATTCAATATTTCTTTGTCAAAAACACCAAAATGTAGAGAAAATTTGCAAAAATCTGCATTTTTCTAAATTGTAATGTATCTGCTTGTAAAACAGATAGTAATACCACACAAAATATTTACTAGTCAACATTTCCTATATGTCTACTTTATGTTTGCATCGTTTTTTGAACGTGCTTTTATTTTTCTAGGACGTTACAAGGCTTAGAACTTTAGCTGCAATTTTTTCAGGGACCAGTTCAGTTCTGAAGTGGCTTTGAGGGCCCTATATATTAGAAAGTCCCCAGAAGTCACCTCATTTTGAAAACTTCACCCTTCAAAGTATTCAAAACAGCATTCAGAAAGTGTTTTAACCCTTTAGGCGTTTCACAGGAATTAAAGCAAAGTAGAGGTGAAATTTACAAATTTCATTTTTTTTCTTCGAAAATTCATTTGTAATACATTTTTTCTGTACCACTGAAGGTTTTACCCAAGAAATGCAACTCAATATTTATTGCCCAGATTCTACAGTTTTTAGAAATATCCCACATGTGGTCCTAGTGCGGTAATGGACTGAAACACAGGCCTCAGAAGCAAAGAAGCACCTAGTGGATTTTGGGGCCTCCTTTTTTTAGAATATATTTTAGGCAGCATGTCAGGTTTGAATAGGTCTTGTGGTACCAAAACAGTAAAGACCCCCCAAAAGTGTCCCCATTTTGGAAACTATACCCCTCAAGGAATTTATCTATGGCTATAGTTAGCATTTTGAATCCACGTTTTTTTTGCTAAATTTATTTGTATTAGTATATGAAGATGAAAATCTACTTTTTTTGTGAAAAAACGTAGAAATTTAAAATTTTGACAAGGAATAAAGTAGAAAAAACACCCCAACATTTGTAAAGCAATTTCTTCCGATTATAGCAATACCCCATATGTGGTAATAAACTGCTGTTTGGAGCCACAGCAGGCCTCAGAAGAGAAGGAGCACCATTTGGATTTCTGATTTTGCTGGAATAGTTTTCAGTGCCGTGTCGCGTTTGCAATGCACTGGAGGGATGAAAACTGTGTAAACCTCCCAATAATGACCCCATTTTGGAAACTACACCCCTCAAGGAATTTTTCTAGGGGTAAAGTTAGCATTTTGACCCCACAGTTGTTTTGCTGAATTCATTGGAATTCGTCTATAAAGGTAAAAATCTACTTTTTTTCTTAGACATTTTTAATGTTTACAAGGAATAAAGGAGAAAAAGCACCCCAACATTTGTAAAACAAGTTCTCCTGATTACGTAAATACCCCACATGTGGTAATAAACTGCTGTTTGGACCCACACCGGGGCTTGGAAGGGAAGGAGCGCTATTTGGCTTTTGGAGCTCAAATTTAGCTGGAATCGTTTTTGGGTGTCATGTCGAATTTGCAAAGCCCCCGAGGGACCGAAACAGTGGAAGCCCCCAAAAAGTAACCCCATTTGGGAATCTACAGCACTTAAGGAATCTATCTAGGGGTATAGTGAGCGTTTAGGCCCCACACGTCTTTTGCAGAATTTATTAGAATTAGGCTGTGAAAATTGATATCAACATTATTTCCACTAAAATGTTGAATTTTTTAAATTTCACAAAGGATAAAGGAGAAAATGCACTCCAACATTTGTAAAGCAATTTCTCCCGAGTACGGCTATACCCCACGTGGTCATAAATGCTTTTTCATTAGAAAGTAATTAACCCTTTCCGAACTGATCCATGTTTTTGCTTTTTTCTTTTTCGTTTTTCCTCCCCGCTTTCCGAGAGCCATAACTTTTTTTATTTTTCCGTGAATAGCGTGGTGTGAGGGCTTATTTTTTGCGGGACGAGCTGTAGTTTTTATTGGTACCATTTTTTGGTACATAAGACTTTTTGAGCACTTTTTATTACATTTTTTGGTAGAGCCAAGGTGACCAAAAAACTGAGATTTTGCAGTTTAAAATTCTTTCTTTTTCACAGCGTTCACCGTGTGAGTTAAATAATGGTATATTGTAATAGCTTGGACTTTTACGGACGCAGCGATACCAATTTTGTGTATTTTTTTTTATTTTTTTACATTACTTTAAAGAAAAAATGTGAAAAGGGTTTCTTTTTGGACTTTAAATATTTATTAAATTTTTTCCACTAATAATAACTATTTACTTTTGTTTTTACATATTTTATTAGTCCCCCTAGGAGACTTGAACCAGCAATCGTTAGATCACTGGTAGAATACACTGCAATACTAATGTATTGCAGTATATTGTGATTTTTACAGGCTCCTGTAACAGCGTGATCGCTGCTTCTGTCCGTTAGTCCCGGGTATCGGCTGTAATACACAGCTGACACCGGCAGCGTATGGCACAGGCTCAGCGCGTGAGACGCTCCATATATCACCCCCCACACCACCACATGCTATTAAGTCATGGTGCACGAAGGGTTTAATGCGCAGCGGATGGTGCAGAGTGAAAAATAAAATTTTCCACTGATGTGCCATTTTAGTGCACTATATGTTGTGCCCAGTTTGTGCCACAAATACCACAAATAAAATATTAACCGGGTTCTCCCGGGTATGGCGATGCCATATCGGTGGACGTAAACGTCTGTTTGGGCACGCTGTAGGGCTCAGAAGGGAGGGACGCCATTTGGCTTTTGGAGCGCATATTTTGCTTGGTAGTAGCTCTGGCGTTTTGCTGGTATTTCAGTTTATAATGTGGGGGCAAATGTAGGCTGGGCAGAGTAAATCAGGGCATAATAAGAGGGTATAATAATGGGGTAAATAAATAATAATCCACAGATATGTGGCCAGTGTCGCACTTATAAATTGCACCCGATCCTATCCGCTTTTGGAACGCTCGCCACATTTTGCATCGCCATAATCTGGGAGCCAGAACTTTTTTTATTTTTTCACCACCGGAGCTGTTAGAGGGCTTATTTGTTGCGGGACAATCTGTAATTTTCATTGGTACCATTTTGAGGTACATGCGATTTTGTTGATCACTTTTTATGCCATTTTTCGGCAGGTGACCAAAAACCATCAATTCTGACAATGATTTTTATTTATTTTTGACGGTGTTCACCGTGCACTATAAATGACCATTATATTTTATTCTGCGGGTCGGTACGATTACGGGGATACCAGATGTATATAGTTTTTTTTATGTTTTGCAGCATTTGCGCAATAAAATAACTTATTTAGAAAATTATTTCTTTTTTGTGTCACCATATTCTGAGAGCCGTAACTTTTTTATTTTTCAGTCAAAAAAGCTGTGTAAGGGCTTGTTTTTTGCGGGACGGGTTGTAGTTTGTTTCGGTACTATTTTGGCGTACATGCAACTTTTTGATCACTTTTTATTGCATATTTTGGGAGGGGTGGTGATCAAAAAATAGTGATTCTGGCATTGCTTTCCGTTTATTTTTTTTGCGGTGTTCACCGTGCGGGAAAAATAATATTATAGTTTTATAGTTGGGGTCGTTACGAACGCGGGGATACCAAATATGTGTACTTTTTTTTAAATGTTCATTTCTTTCCTATAATAAAAGACTTATTATAGGAAAAAAAAGCAGTTCATGTTTATGTCACTTATACATTTAATTTTTAAAAAATGTTTAAAAAATGTTTATTCTTTTTTTTAACTTTTTTCACTTGTCCCACTAGGGGACACTTAGACTTGCAGCTCTGATCGCTGCTGGAATACATTACACTACACACGTAGTGTAATGCATTCCAACTGTCATTGTGACGTAACCGTCACACTGACAGGAAGCCTACGACGACCACCCTCCGGCTGGTCCTCATAGGCTTCTGTACATGGCAGCCCGGAAGCCATTGTCTGGCATCCGGTTGCCATGGGTACCATCGCCAGCCCCCGTGATTTCACGTGGGGGCTGCCGATCGTCGCTAAACACCTTAATTGTGGCGTTCAAAATCGAACGCCGCAATTAAGGGGTTAACTGACTAAATCAGCGGCGATGGGCCACTGATCGGCAACAGGGAATGCAGGGCAGACACCCTGCACAGTTAACCACCGCTGCAGTGTTGCGCCGCGCAGCGGTTAACTGTCAAAGCACAGACGTAACTGCACGTCAAGGTGCGCGAACTTACTGCTCACCTCGACGTACAGTTACTTCAAGGTGCGGGAAGGGGTTAAAGAGGACCTGTAATCTCTTCTTGCATGTCTATTTTCACAAAGTAATTGTATTTCTCATTAATTAATTCTAGAACATATTATCTTAGATCTCTGTGTTGTGCCATTCCTCTTATTCCTGCTAAAAATTTATAAATAAATTGACAAATGGGTGTTACCATTCCCCTTGCCAAAGGGGCGTGTCCCTACAGTGTCAGCACTGATTGGACCATGTCAGTCTTGGTCGTGACACACCCCCTACTGGTAATACCCAGTTGTCAATTTATGCATACATTTCTAGAAGGAATAACAGAGGAACGGCACAACATAGAGTTCTAAGAAAATACGCTCCAGAATTATTATTTTTTAATGGGAAATGCAATTATTTACTCAACCGGATATGTCAGGAGAGGTGACGGGTATTCTTTAAAATGCCTAGTGGGATAAATAGCTCTTAAAGGAATCTTGTCAGGTTAAAAATGCAGTCAAACCCATGTGCAACATATCATAAAGTACTAGGCTGGCGCAATCCTTGGTCATCAGAATAAATTTGGGATATTTCCTTATTGTCCTAACGTTTTTAAATACTCTATACAATAGAGACTTTTTACCATTTTGAAATATTCCAGGACTCTGTCCATTTTTATTCTGATGACCTAAGGTTCCGCCAGTCTAGTACTTTTCATTTATACAAAAACATACTGGTACTATTGCCAGCTAGGAGTCGGAAAAGTCAAAGCAGATGAAAGAACCCATACGGGATATTCTTTCAGTCAGTTTTTGTAGCCTGCTAGAGTGGTCAAGTCCAGGGCAATGGTTGGCATTGGCCTACTCGGAACCCGTACAGAAAATAAGTGTGCAGGTGCGAGTGACCTGTAAGAAGATGCTGAGATCTGTCG
Organism: Rhinoderma darwinii; assembly: GCF_050947455.1. Classification (NCBI taxonomy): domain Eukaryota; kingdom Metazoa; phylum Chordata; class Amphibia; order Anura; family Rhinodermatidae; genus Rhinoderma; species Rhinoderma darwinii. The sequence goes on along the minus strand of NC_134697.1, from coordinate 81,062,537 downwards.
ACCGGCAATAAAGAAACTTTGCGGGTAGCTATTTTCAACTTTTGCCTATAGTGTCACTTCAAGGATCATTTGCAATTTTTGCTTTTACTATTTTTAATTTCAGGTCATTTAACTGTGCCTTGATGTTAAAGGAGTTGTCCACTACCGGACAACTGATGACCTATCCACCTGATAGGTCATCAGTATGTTATTGGTTCACGACCGTCACCCAGGCCCCGCACCAATCAGCTGCTCCAGCTGCCTGCGAGCACTGGATGTCATTGCACAGTATGCAATGTTCGAGGCCGGAAGCAGTTGGCTCCGTACACTGGATAGCGGCCGAATTGCAGCTTTGCTCCTGTTCACTTAAATTCCACGGCCGGAGCCATCTGCTTCCAGCATGGACGTCCGGTACCTGGAGGCAGCCGGAGAAGCTGATAGGTGTGGGGTCCGGGTGTCGGACCCCCAACGATCATATACTGATGACCTATCCGGTGAGTAGGTCATCAGTTTTCTGGTAGTGAACAACCCCTTTAAGATTCCAGCAGCTAAATGTTTATATTAGGCTGTAAACTGGATGACTCACATAATTTCTGTTAAGTTACACGAAGATATTGGTGGTGACACCTCTATGTTTTCAAGATGCTTAGGTCGGATTTTAGTTGTAGAATTTATACATCGACATCTTGAGAGCCCACCTGGAAAGAAGAAAGGAAGTCTGTGGTGAATTATAACTTTATTGCAAATTGTTTACACCTGTATTTTAAATAAAATAGCGTATAAATAATTAAAATAGCGTATAAACTTTTTTTAATCTGTCTCCTTGACATGTGCAAGTACAACCTGTTAAAAACGTTCACAAATGTCTTCTTCTGTACCAACAAATTTTTTTAAAGTGTTTCTGCACAGCAACTATGCGCGATGGAAAATATCATAATACAGTCTTACAAAATGTATACTTGGGACATAAGAAATATTAACCCCTTATAATGAAGATGATCATTTTGGCACAACTTATTTGATCCTTTTTTTATGCTTTAACGCCTTTTTTTTAGTTCTCGGCATACCGAAGATTAAATCTTACATTTATTTCAGGGGCTGTAACGATTTAGTTGATACTTAATATGTAAATGTATTTTATGTTTTTATTAAAAATAATCATACATACTCTTTTTTTCGTGTTGAGATGTGGTCTTACGCGAGATTTGTAGAGGGGCCAGGTTTTTATTTCTCTTTTTATACATCCTAAAAGCTTATTGCTAATGCAGCTGCTGCTTGACATTGAGTACCGCTGCTTAGCTTACTTGTCACCAGAATATCCAAGTCTTTCTCTTGTTCTGATATTCCCAGTTTTATTATGTAGTAATACAATTTCTGTGATAGATGCATTACTTTACATTTATCAACATTAAATTTCATCAGAACAGAGCCTAACACTACTGTATGTATTGCCAGTAAGTAATATATGGGTGGTACTAGTGATTTTTACTACTATTAAGGAATTAATTCCGCTGACACTTCAACTGTGACAGCACAGTTTAGTATGTTTGAGCACTCCTATTTTTACAATTACTGTGTAGCTTTATTGATATTGACAGTATTTTTATGCTGATTTGCATGTTTCTTTTTAATGAGTATAGTCTGGATGATAGGCCCTGCCTTATTGTCCTGGCTCTGTACCAATTAGGCTATAAACAAAATGAAAGTTGACATCAGCATGAACTTTAATTTTTAGTAAGTTTTTTCAGTAATACTACCAACTAAGTTAATATTCAGGGTATTTTTAGATATTTGAGTTACTTATGCAATAAATAGTGAAATAAACTGATCCCCCTTCCTCTGTCTGAGGAAGACACTAGTTCAGTGTTGAAACGCGTAGCCACCTAATGTTCAATAAATAATTGTTATACATTTCCTATTATCATTGACTTTCTACTACATCCACGCAGCAGCGCCCTATAGGATCCTCCTTTTTACTACCTTCATGTGCTTCCACTACAAAAGGGGGGAGAGAATCTATATGAATCCCATGGTTTTCGAAAATGGACACAACACCCCTAGATTAATTCTTTGAGGGTGTAGTTTCAATAATGGGGTAACTTTTGGGGGGGGTTCCATTGTATTGGTACTTTAGGGGCTCCGCAAATGCATCATGGCACTTGAAAACTATCCCGGTAAAATCTGTCCTCCAAAAGCCAAATGGCGCTCCTTCTCTTCTGAGCCCTGCCGTGTTCCCAAACAGCAGTTTATTACCACATATGTGGTATAGCCGTATTCCGGTGGAATTGCGTAATAAACTGTGGGTGCTTTTTCTCCTTTAACCCCTTATGAAAGTGATACATTTATGGCTAAAGCAATATTTCTTTCTTTGAAAAAAGAATTTTTCTTTTTTACAGCCTACTGTATGAAACACCTGTGGAGTCAAAATGCTCACTACACCCGTAGATGAATTCCTCGAGGGGTGCAGTTTCCAAAATTGAGTTGCTTTTGAGGGGTTTCCACTGTACTGGTACTATAGGGGCTTTGCAAATGCGACATGGTGCCGAGAAACCAGTCCAGCTAAATCTGCTCTCAAAGCAGCAGTTTATGACCATCAATGGTGTATTTCTGTACTCTGGAGAAGTTGTTTCACAACTTTTGGGGTGCTTTTTCTCCTTTATTTGTTGAGAAAATGAAAACATATGAGCCAAAGCTACATCTTATTGTATTTTTTTTTATTTTTTTTACTTCCCAATTCTAATTAAGTCTATGAAACACCTGTGGGGCTACAATGCTCACTACACCTCTAGATGATTTCCTTGTGGGGTGTAGTTTTTCCAAAATGGGGTCTTTTTTGGGGGTGTTTCCTTTGTTTTGGCACCACAAATTTTTTTCGAACTGTAACGTCTATTGCCGAGGGCTGTCGTTCAAACTTACCCTCTGACGGCCCCGGCCATGAACATCTGTGTTCTCGGCGACATCTCCCTCCAGGGAGATGCCGACACTCACTTCCGGGTTCTGGGACTGTTTCCCGCATAGCGTGCGTGCACGGCCTTAAAGGGCCAGTATGCGTCCATCTGTCATTAGTCAATAATTAGCCCAGAATGCTGCTAGACTATAAAAAGGGCTCTGCCCACTTGATCATTGCCTGAGCATTGTTGTCTACCTATAGTTTGTCATGCAAATGGTCTCTCAGTGTTTTCCAGTACCCAGTGTTACCCGTTCCTGCTGAGAAGGTAAAGGCTGTCCCAAGGCTTAAGGGTCATACAACGCTTCCTGGTGTTCGCCAACTTCTACCAGCTGTTCATTCCCAACTTCTCTGCATTAACAGCTCCCATCTCCACTCTCACTAAAAAGGGCATGAATGCCAAGGTGTGGACTACAGAAGCAGAAGTCGCATTTAAAACCTTAAAAAAGGCCTTCACGTCAGCCTCTATTCTTCATCACCCTGATGTATCCCTACAGTTTTCATTAGAGCTGGACGCTTCCTCTGTAGGTGCCGGTGCACTTCTGTTCCAGAGAGGTTCGAAAGGCAAGAATGTGGTATGTGGCTACTATTCCAAGCTGTTTTCTCCCGCAGAGCGCAACTACTCGATTGGGGATTGGGAGTTACTGGCCATCAAGCTGGCCCTGCAGGAGTGGAGACACCTACTGGAAGGCGCAGCTCATCCTATCCTGGTCTTCACGGACCACAAGAACCTGACCTATCTACAGACGGCTCAATTGCTGAATACTCGTCAAGCCAGGTGTTCGTTGTTCTCTGCTCGGTTTTCGGTTTGAACTCCACTACCGACCTGCCGACAAGAATGTCAGGGCCGATGCCTTGTCTAGGTCGTTTGAAATAGAGGACACTGTGGACTCTCCACAGAATATTATCGACCCTTCCTGCATCTATTCTGTTAACCCTGTGCAAGTTAGAGACATTCCTCCGGGAAGGACTTTTGTACGTCTGGCGGACAGAGGAAGAATCCTTCGCTGGGGTCACAGTTCCAAGCTGGCAGTTCACGCGGGTGCCCGTAAGGCCCGAGACCTAATTGGCCATCAGTTCTGGTGGCCCACCTTGCCCAAAGACTTCATGGACTTTGTCTCCTCCTGTACAGTGTGCGCAGCAAACAAAGTTGCCCACTCCAGACCAGCTGATCTTCTCCAACCACTGCCTGTGCCCGATGCCCCCTGGCAGCATGTTGCTATGGACTTTGTCAAAGCTCTGCCTCTCTCTGCGGGATGCAGTGTGATCTGGGTGGTGGTGGATCGATTTTCTAAAATGGCTCATTTTGTTCGCCTGACTGGTCTGCCTTTTGCTGCTCAACTGTCCAACCTCTTCGTTCAACACATCTTCCGTCTGCATAGCTTGCCTCTGCATATTGTCTCGGATCGAGGGGTCCAGTTCACCTCGAAGTTCTGGAGAGCACTCTGCGGCCTCCTCGGTGTAAAGTTGGACTTCTGGGCTTATCATCCTCAGTCCAATGAACAAGTCAAAAGGGTTAATCAGATTATGGAGAACTATCTGCGGCACTTTGTCTCCAGACGGTATGATGACTGGGTGCAGCTGCTCCCGTGGGCTGAGTTCTCCTATAATAACCATACTAGTGAGTCCACCACCTCCAGTCCGTTCTTCATCGTCTACGGCCAACATCCTCGTATAACTCTTCTTGTTTCTACTATGTCCCAGGTGCCTGCAGCTGACTCTACCTTCAGGGATTTTCTGCAGATGTGGCAACAGACACAATCTTCTATTCTGCTAGCGGTGGACCGCATGAAGAGAAAGGCAGATACTAGAAGACGAGAACCTCCCCAGTTTCTTCCAGGTACGAAGGTCTGGCTGTCCTCCTGGAATATCTGGCTGAGGGTGCCATCTTGCAAGTTTGCCACCAGGTTCCTCGGACCCTTCGAGATTCTGCTACAAATCAATCCTGTGTCTCTTATAAGCTTCGGCTGCCTCCTACCCTCAAGATTCCTAACTCCTTCCATGTCTCCTTGCTGAAGCCCGTGGTCCTGAACCGCTACTCCAGGACACCTAGTTCCGCAGTGGCTCCTGGCAGTTCGTCTGGGACTTTCGAAGTGAGGGAGATCCTGGCCACCAAGAAAGTGGGAGGAAGGGCGTTTTATTTAGTGGATTAGAGGGGATTTGGTCCAGAGGAGAGGTCTTGGGAGCCAGAGGAGAACATTGATGCCCCTGTCCTCGTGAAGAGATTTCTCTCCCGCTCAGGCCCCAAGAAGAGGGGGCGTAAGAGGGGGGATACTGTAACATCTATGGCTGAGGGCCATCGTTCAGTCTAACCCTCTGACGGCCCCAGCTATGGATATCTGTGTTCTCGGCGACATCTCCCTCCAGGGAGCCTGCACGTGCACGACCTTAAAGGGCCAGAACTCGTCCAGCTGTCATTAGTCAATAATTAGCCCAGAATGCTGCTGGACTATAAAAAGGGCTCTGCCCACTTGTTCCTTGCCTGAGCGTTGTTGTCTACCTATAGTTTGTCTTGCAAATGGTCTCCCAGTGTTTTCCAGTTCCCAGTGTTACCTGTTCCTACTGCCTGTACCCTGTATCCCGTGCTACCGTGCCTCTGTGCTATCTACAGTGAAAGTCAAGTCGTGTCTTCCGCTCCATCTACTGTGCCTTCTACAGTGAAAGTCAAGTTGTGTCACCACCACTGTCTACATTGCCTCAGGTACCCGTTCTGGACTATAGACATTGTTTTGTACCTAGTTGGCCAGCTGCTATCCCGCTACGCGGTACGGCCCAGTGGGTCCACACCCCGCGTCGTGACACTAACCTGACATGATGACTAAAATATGATCTAAAAAAAGAAGGCCCTAAAATCCACAAGGGTCTCCTTTGCTTCTGAGACTTGTGCTTCAGTCCAGTAGAACACTGTGGGATATTTCTAAAAACTGCAAAATCTGGGCAATAAATTCGGAGTTGTGTTACTCTGGTAAAACCTTGAGTGTTACAGAGAAAACCAGATACAAATTGAATTTCTGCAAAAAAAATGAAATGTGTCAATTTCACCTCCTTCACCGTATTAAAGAACCTCTTTCCGCTAACTAGACATTCTAAACCCCTTGGAGACACAGCTAGATTTGGCCTTGTGGACATAGCCCATTTTTTCAAATCTGACTTGAGTCAATTCATGTGGTAAGAACTTTGGAATGTTTTTACTTATTCAAGCAATTCTGAGATTGTCTTCTCATGACACATTGTACTTTATGTTAGTAGTAAAATTTTGTCAATACATTCAGTACTTATTTGTGAAAAACATCAAAATGTAGGGAACATTTGGAAAAATTTGCATTTTTCTAAATGTATCCGCTTGAAGACAGATAGTAATACCATTTCAAATAGTTACTAGTTAACATTTCCCATATGTCTACTTTATGTTGGCATCATTTTCTAAACGTCTTTTTACTTTTCTATCACGTTACAAGGCTTATAACATTAGCAGCAATTTCTTACACTTTCAAGACGTTCCAAAATCTATGTTTAGGGACCAGTTCAGTTCTTAGATGGCTCTAAAGTGTCTGTATATTAGAAACCCCCATATATCACCCAATTTTGAGAACTGCACCCCTCAAAGTATTCAAAACAGCATTTCGAAAATGTATTAACCCTTTATAGGTTTCACATGTTTTTTTGCAGAAATTCATTGTTATAATTTTTTTTCAGTTTCTAGAAATATCCCACATGTGGCCCCAGTGTGTGCTACTTGACTCAAACACCGGCCTCAGGAATGAAGGAGAACCTAGTGGATTTTGGGGCCTTTTTATTCTAATATATTTTAGGCACCATGTCAGGTTTGAAGAAGTCTTGTGGTGCCAAAACATAGGAAACACCCTTAAAAAGACACAATTTTGAAAGCTATACCCCCAACTAATTAATCTGGGGGATTAGTGAGCATTTTTACACCACAGGTTTTTTTCTGAAGTCATTGAAATGAAAGTGACCGTGAAAATGAAAATCTACTTTTTTCAGTTTCATAAAGAATAAAGGAAAAAGAGCACCCCAACATTTGTAAAACAATTTCTTCCGAGTATGGTATTACCCCATATGTGCTCATAAACGACTATTTGGATACACGGTAGAGCTCAGACAGGAAGCAGCGCCATTAGGCTTTTGAAGCTCAAATTTTGCTGGAATGGTTTGTGGGTGCCATGTACATTTGCATAGCCCCTGAGGAACCAAAGCAGTGGAAACACACAAAAGTGACTCCATTTAGGAAACTACATCAAACAAGAAATTCATCTAGGAGTATAGTGAACATTTTGATGATTTTTTTGCTGAATTCATTGTAATTGGGCCATGAAAATAAAAATCTAATTTTTTTTTACAATAAAACGTAGACTTTTGTGTTTTTTATTTTCCAAAGGATTAAAATAGAAAAGCACCCAAACAAGCAATTGCTCCCGATTATGGCAATACCCCTTATGTGGTCATAAGCTGCTGTTTGGGCACACGGCAGGGCTCAGAAGGGAAGTAACACCAAAATGTTGAATGTTTTCATTTTAACAAGGGATAAAGAAGAAAAATACCTAACATTTGTAAAGCAATTCCTCCCGAGTATGGAAATTCCCCATTTGTCGTAATAAACTGCTGTTTGGACACAAGGCAGGGATCAGACAGGAACGCTATTTTGCTGGATTGGTTTTTGGGTGCCATGTCGCATTTGCAGAACCCCTAAGATGTCTCCATTTTGAAAAGTACACCCCTCAGGGAATTTTTTTCTAGGGGAATAGTGAGCATTTTGACCCCACAGGTGTTTCATAAATTAAAAATTACATTTTTTCCAAAAATATGTAGTTTTAGCTCCCAATTTTAAATTTTCACAAGGGGTATTAGGAGAAAAAAACACATAATTTGTTACTCAATTTCTCCTGAGTACGACAATACCCGATATGGAGTCCTAAACGGCTGTTTAGGAACATGGAAGGGCTCAGAAGGAAAGGAGCCCCATTTGGCTTTTGAAGCACAGATTTTGCTGGATTGGTGTCGGGCGCCATGTTGCATTTGCAAAGCACCTGTGGTACCAGAGTCAAGTGGAAACTACCGAAAAGTGACCCCATTTTGAAAATTACACCTCTTAAGACCTTTATCATTTTCTGAGACATATGACAGGGCTCGGGAGTGAAAGAGCACCATGCGCATTTGAGGCTTATTTTGATGATTTTCACAGCATTGAACCACAATTGCACGGCCCTGAGGTCAAATAGTAAAACAATCACTTAAGAAGTGGCCCCTATTTTGGAAAGTACACCCCTTAGGGCTTTTTAAAGGGGTGTAGTGAGCATTTTGTCCCCACAGGTGTTTTTTTCATTGCCAATTCCACTGTTATGCCATTTTAGTATGCAATATGTTTTGTCCAGTTTATGCCACATACCTCATAAACTGTTATAGCGGGTTCTCCCGGGTATGGCGATGATATATATGTGGACATAAACTGCTGTTTGGACACACTGTAGGGCTCAGAATGGAGGGAGCACCATTTGGATTTAGAGCTTGGATTTTGCTTGGTAGTAGTTCTGTTTGGGGTTTTACTGGTTTATAATTTGGGGGCATATGTAAACTGGGCAGAATACATCAGGGCATAATAATGCGGTAAATAAATAAGAATTTATAGATGTGTGGCCAGTGTTGCTGGTTTCTATTCTAGTACATTTCACTACCTTCGGAAGCCTAATAGGCTTCCATGCTTGGCAGACCAGGAGGCTATTGTTAGCCGTCTGGTTGCCATAGCAGCCATCGGCACCCCGCTATCGTGTCACGGTGGTGCCGATTGGCTACAAACCACTTAGATGCCGCAGTCACTTTTGACCGCAGCATCTAAGGACTTAATCAGCGAGGATTAGAGCAAGCTAGTATTATGCAGCTGACACCCGCTGGTGATGCTGCAGACTCGGCCTCTGAGCCCACGCCAACACAATCATGTACAGTGATGTGGGAATGGAACTAAGCTGACGTAACTGCACGTGATTGTGCGGGAACAGGTTAATATTAATATGTGCAACAGATTTAACTGGTTACAGTTCAGTAAAATTAATTAAAGAGGCTGTCCGAGAATTCATGGAAAAAAAGAAAATCAGACATACTATAGTACGTGATAATCTCTTTCTAACAAATCTAGAACCGGCCCTGTATCTTACATGGATCCAGAGATCTCCCCAGATCTTCATCAGGCTGACAGCTTAGGGGGCGTTTCCTTTCTGCTGCAGCTCCTCCCCCTCCCTGTCATAGATTGTATAGACCGATGGTTCTGTTTCACTGCCTCTGCTTCTCTCTGGGAGAAGCCTCACAAATGCCCCACATTACACAAAGCTCAGGCCTATTAATCAAGTAGAGGAGCTGTTTTTTCCGCTTCTTTACTGACAACCAACCAGAGAAGGCATTTTCTATTTGGCTGGTGCCAGTTGGAAAGTGGAACTGAGCTATTGCGTCCTCTTTTTTTTTTCAGCTCAGTAAGAGGACGTGCACATAACTATACATATTGAACACCAGGGGACGCCAAATATAATGAAGTAAAGCGTATACAGTATCTCGCAACTGGAGCATTTTTGTGAAATAACATAAATTAAGAAACTATTTAATGCTTAATTATATTGCTATAACATTTAGTAATGGGATAAACCGTTATAATGTTTAAAGTAGTTTTTTGTTTTTTTTACAGAAGTAGAAAAAAATACACCACATATTTTTCAAAAAGTGGTAAATACATTTAGTTAACTAAACAGATGATTTACAAACCCATTTTAAAAGAGAAGATGTTTGTATAGAAACCCTAAATCCATTATGTGGTTAGTTCACTCTACTACTATATTGTTGAAGTGTGTAAAACAAGTATTGTAGGATTGTATATTCTATTGCAGAGATAGGCCACCTTTTTTGTATGGCGTGGCGATAAACAAAAAATCAAAGATAGTCATATAACAGAAACTGTTACCATGTATGTGACATAAACCAATTAGTTAACCCTTTCCTGATGCTCCACTGGCGATTTACGTCGGGAAAGGGTATTCAAATATGGCGCCCGCTCTGCTTCTGCACAGCAGAGACCCAGTTCAGAAATTTTTTTGTCACCGCCGGCATCTGAAGTGTTTTTACTGCCCCTTTCACTTCGGGGCCGGTCACTGCCTCCCGCACGGTGAGATCGCGGGAGCTGGTGTTTTCCTATCGCAGCTCGTGAACGCTGCCAGCCCTGCTATAGGAAGATTACTATGGCAGGTCTCAATATCAATGCATTGATTTTGCCATAGACTGCAGTACTGTGATATTGCAGTCTACGGCATAAGCAATCTAATGCGATCGAATGATCGCAGGTTCAAGCCTCCTAGGGGGCTAAATAAAAATTCAGATCACCACCTTTTGCCTAGATCAGATATAAAATGAAATAAACAGAAACACATTAGGTATCCCCGCATCCGAAAATGTCTGAATAATATAAAAATATTTATCCAATACGGATAACATCCTGGCGAGAAAAAACATAAAAATGTCAGACGCATTTTTTTTGTCACTTCAACCCCCCCACCAAAAAAAAATTAACAAAAAGTGATTGAAATGCCCGACATTCCCCAAAATGGTATTAAAAACTACATATTTCCACGTACAAAAAGATGCCATACACAGCTCTGTACACAGAAATAGAAAAAAAAGTTATGGGGGTCACAATATGGCAATGCAAAAAAATTTTTGTTTCTTTCAAACTTTTACATTTTTTTAAAGATACTAAAACATAACAAAAACTATAGCAATTTGGTATCACCGTGATCGTACTGACCCGCAGAATAAAGATAATATGTAATTTTCACCGTACAGTGAACACTGTAAAAACGAAACCCATAAGAAAATGTAGGAACTGCTGTTTTTTCCAATTCCACCCCATTCTGAATTTTTCTCCAGCTTCCCAGTACATCACACGTAATATTAAATAGTGCCATTAGAAAGTAAAACTTGTCCCGTAAAAATGAAGCCCTGATATGCCTGTGTCAACGAAAAAGTAGAAGAGTTATCTCCTTTTGAAGGTGGGGAGGAAAAAACAAAAGCACAAAAACTACACTTAGTTTGATCCTGAAAAGGTTAAACTTACATTTTAGCGTGACCCTTGTCCTTGACTTTCTTTGCAAAGATGATCCATCTGTGGTGCATATGAGGCTACTGCACACAAGGGGGTGGGGGGCACTGCGCACAGGAGAGACCGCGGCTACTGAACACCATCTTGGGGGCATTGCACACAGGAGCGAGAGCGACTACTGAACGCCAGCTAGGGGGATGCCAATAGGAGAGACCGCGGCTACTGAACACCATCTTGGGGGGCGCTGCACACAGGAGCGAGAGCGACTACTGAACGCCAGGTAGGGTGTGCACATAGGAGAGACCGCGGCTATTGAACACTAGATTTGGGGGTAACACGTAGGAGAGACCTACTGAACACCAGGAGAGAGCAGCGCTTTATTATGCGCTTGGCGATGCTGCACACCAGGAGAGAGCAGTGCTGCATTGTGTGATTGCCAACTGTTCAGCAGTGACAAACACAATAAAGTACTGCTCTCTCACCTGGTGATGAGCACCGCCAAGTGCATAATGGAGCTCCACATGTCGGTTGCTAACCACTGTTCTATTGCATACCACTATAGTATAGCTTACCACGTGGGCTCATTGTAAGGTAAACAGGCAGCCAGGCGATAAGCAACAGAATTTGTAGCTTCATATTAATCCTTCGGCAGTTCCTGAAGTAGTGAAAGTAATGATGAGGGCTTTTTGTGCAGGTTACTTCCTCCACTCCTACGTAGGAACAGCTGAAGGAACCAATGATTGATGTCTTGCATGATCCTTAAGTAAATATTATAATAGCATGTCTCAACTTATATTGCATCCCAGCTTGTCTGTGTTCCATGGTGTCCCTTTACTTCACTAAAATGTGTAACAAGCAGAAAAGCAACGGGGTGATTTGGATTTGAATGAAATAAAATACTTATGATCTGCAGCAAAATGCTCACATAGACTTCACCTTCTAATAGTCCATAGTCTAGTGAAAATGTTGTGGTTGGTCTGTCTACAGTTTAGAGCAAACATTGCAGACGGTCTATCCACAGTCTAGTTCAAAGCATGCTGCCAGTTTAGTCTACAGTCTAGTGTAAATGGTGCTGTCGGTGAGTCTACACTCTAATGTAACTGCTGCCACCGGTCGATCCACAGTGTAGTGTAAAGGCTGCCACTGGTAAGTCCAGAGTCTAGTGTAAACACTCACTGCTGCCCGTCAGTGCACAACTAGTGTAAACACTGCCGCTTAGTCAGTCCACAGTCTAGTGTAAGCACCGCCGTCAATCAGTCCACATGTGAGCAGAGTGATGGGGGCAGTCCATGACAAGTCAGTCAATCCACTGTTAAATGTAAATGCTGGGGCTGGTCACTTCACAGTCTAGTGTAAGCGCAGCTGTCAGAGAGTCCACAGTCTAATGTAAATGCTGCCGCCGGTCAGTCCACAGTCTAATGTAAATGCTGCCGCCGGTCAGTCCACAGTCTAATGTAAATGCTGCCGCCGGTCAGTCCACAGTCTAATGTAAATGCTGCCGCCGGTCAGTCCACAGTCTAATGTAAATGCTGCCGCCGGTCAGTCCACAGTCTAATGTATACGCTGCCCCCAGTCAGTCCACAGTCTAGTGTAAATGCTGCCGGTGGTCGGTCCACAATAAAGTGTAAACGCTGCCGCCAGTCAGTGCTCAGTGTAGAGTAAACACTGCTCCCCTCTTCGTGTATACTCCTTTTCCAGCCTCAATAACGAATTTAATTTGTTGATAAATTCCTGTATGAAAGGGTCACCTTCATCTGTCCAGTGCCGTGCTATCCGTTTACGTGTCATGTATAGCATTCGGGCCTCAGCTATTTTCTGACTCATTGAGTTATTAGGTACTATATTTTATGAAGCCCAGTACAGACTTGGCCAAAAGTTTTGAAACTGACACAAATTTTGTTTTTCACAGTTTGTTCTTTTGTTTTTATAGTGGCGATTTGCATTAACTCTATAGATTGTTATTAAGAGGGACCAGATGAATTGCAATTAATTACAAAGTCATTCCTTGCCATGAAAATTAACTTAATCACAAAAAAACATTTCCACTGCATTTCAGCCCTGCCACAAAATGACTTTCTAAAGCCCCATGCACACGACCGTAAAAAATCTCCGTAATTGCGGACCGTAATACGTTCCACAATTACGGACCCAATCAGTTCTATTGGCCGCGGACGCCTTTCCATATCGCTACGGATAGGTGTCCATGCCGTAGAACTGTACCGCTAAAGATAGAACATGTCCTATCTTTTGTGTTTTACGGGCTGTGCTCCAATACTTTGTATTGGAGCACGGGCCGAAAATGCGGGCCGCGGCCGGCCGTGTCCGCAATCGCGGGCCATGTGTAAAGGATCTGCCAGGCACTACGTCTGGGTATACTCCCAGGATTAATCAGTCGACACCTGAGGCCAGACCTCTGAGACTGACACCTGCTCCCACCAATCAGGGTGGCAGGCTCAGGAGTGGGAGAGCCTATCGCGGCCTGGTCAGTCAGAGTTAGCTCCGCCCCCTGTCCATTTATACCTGCCGTTTTCTCTTCCTCCTTGCTTGTTATTCTTCTTGGATTCCTGGCCCCACTGCTGCCTTGCTCCAGCCTGCTTCTGCCGTGCTTCTGCCTTGCTTCAGTTCCGTTTATCCTGCGTTGCTCTGCCCCTGGCTTGCTTCTGCTCCGTGCTCCCGTTTGTATACTCCACTACTTCCTGATCCTGACTGGCTCATTCACCGCTCCGTTTCCTCGCGGCGTTCCGTGGGCTACTGTATTCCCTTGCGTGTTCCCTGTTTGTACTCCTTGCACTTAGACAGCGTAGGGACCGCCGCCAAGTTGTACCCCGTCGCCTAGGGCGGGTCGTTGCAAGTAGGCAGGGACAGGGCGGTGGGTAGATTAGGGCTCACTTGTTCCCTTCACCTCCTTCCTGCCATTACATAATAACAAGCCCTTACCTAGTCTACCATTTCTTCTACGCTGACGCTATCATGGACCCCCTTGAGACCCTGACCCAGCAGATGCAGGGCCTCTCCCTACAGGTCCAGGCCCTGGCTCAGAGGGTCAATCAGTCTGACGCTGCCTTTGTAATACCCCTCACCTCACCTTTAGAACCCAACCTCAAGTTACCTGACCGGTTCTCAGGGGACCGTAAGACTTTTCTCTCCTTCCGGGACAGTTGCAGACTTTATTTCCGCCTAAGACCTCACTCCTCAGGTTCCGAGAACCAGCGGGTGGGTATCATTATATCCTGACTCCAGGAAGGGCCCAAAGAGTGGGCCTTCTCCTTGGCTCCTGACGCCCCTGAACTTTCCTCCGTTGATCGGTTTTTCTCTGCCCTCGGTCTCATTTACGACGAGACTGACAGGACTGCCTTAGCCGAGAGTCAGCTGGTGACCTTACGTCAGGGTAGGAGACCTGTTGAGGAATACTGTTCTGATTTTAGAAAGTGGTGCGTAGCTTCTCGGTGGAACGACCCGGCCCTAAAGTGCCAGTTTAGGTTAGGATTATCTGATGCCCTGAAGGATCTGCTGGTTAGCTACCCCTCTTCTGACTCCCTAGACCAGGTTATGGCCCTAGCTGTACGACTTGACCGACGTCTCAGGGAACGTCAGCTTGAACGTTTCAATGTTTTCCCCTCTGACTGCCCTGCGATTCCCCCCGAGGTCCCGTCTCCTCGCTCTTCCATGGAGGACTCGGAGGTACCTATGCAACTCGGGGCCTCCATGTCCCCTCGACAACGTAGAGAGTTTCGCAGGAAGAATGGTCTCTGCTTCTATTGTGGGGACGACAAGCATCTACTGAACACCTGTCCCAGGCGCAAGAATAAGCAGCCGGAAAACTTCCGCGCCTAAGTGATCATCGGGGAGGTCACTTGGGCGCACAGGTATTTCCCGTTAATACTAAACGCAATAAGATTTTGCTTCCCTTTCAGGTCTCGTTTGCTGGCCGGTCTGCCACTGGCAGTGCCTTCGTGGATTCGGGCTCATCTGCTAATATCATGTCTGTGGAATTTGCTATGTCTCTAAAAATGCCTTTTATTGATTTACCTTATCCTATCCCGGTAGTGGGTATCGACTCCACTCCTCTTGCTAATGGTTATTTTACTCAGCATACTCCTGTTTTTGAACTCCGTGTTGGCTCCATGCATTTGGAGCAGTGCTCTGTACTGGTGATGCAGGGATTATCGTCCGATCTGGTATTAGGTCTTCCCTGGTTGCAGCTGCATAATCCCACGTTTGATTGGAATACTGGGGATCTCACCAAATGGGGTCGTGATTGCCTGATGTCATGTCTTTCGGTTAACTCTATTTCTCCCTGGGAGGAGGTAAACACGCTTCCTGAGTTTGTTCAGGACTTCGCTGATGTGTTTTCTAAGGAGGCCTCCGAGGTGTTGCCCCCTCATAGAGATTACGATTGCGCCATCGATTTGGTGCCTGGTGCCAAGCTTCCTAAGGGGAGGATATTTAATCTTTCATGTCCTGAACGTAAAGCTATGAGGGAGTATATCCAAGAATGCCTGGCCAAGGGTTTCATTCGCCCCTCGACTTCTCCTGTAGGTGCTGGCTTCTTCTTCGTGGGGAAGAAGGATGGTGGTCTTAGGCCGTGCATTGATTATCGGAACTTGAATAAGGTCACAGTAAGGAACCAGTATCCCCTTCCTTTGATTCCGGATCTTTTTAATCAGGTTCAGGGGGCCCAATGGTTCTCTAAGTTCGATCTACGGGGGGCATATAACCTTATCCGCATCAAAGAGGGGGATGAGTGGAAAACTGCGTTCAACACGCCCGAAGGTCATTTCGAATACCTAGTCATGCCCTTTGGGTTGTGTAATGCCCCTGCCGTCTTCCAGAATTTTATTAATGAAATTCTGAGAGATTACCTGGGTAATTTTCTTGTAGTGTACCTTGATGACATACTGGTGTTTTCCAAGGACTGGTCCTCGCACGTGGAGCATGTCAGGAAGGTCCTCCAGGTCCTTCGGGAAAATAATCTGTTTGCGAAGACCGAAAAATGTGTGTTTGGGGTACAGGAGATACCATTTTTAGGTCAAATCCTCACTCCTCATGAATTCCGCATGGACCCTGCCAAGGTTCAGGCTGTGGCGGAATGGGTCCAACCTGCCTCCCTGAAGGCGCTACAGTGTTTTTTGGGGTTTGCTAACTATTACAGGAGATTTATTGCCAACTTCTCGGTCGTCGCTAAGCCTCTTACGGACCTCACTCGCAAGGGTGCTGATGTCCTCCATTGGCCCCCTGAGGCCGTCCAGGCTTTTGAGACCCTCAAGAAGTGCTTTATCTCGGCCCCCGTGCTGGTTTAGCCCAACCAAAGGGAGCCATTTATTGTGGAGGTTGACGCGTCCGAGGTGGGAGTGGGGGCCGTCTTGTCCCAGGGTACCAGCTCCCTCACCCATCTCCGCCCCTGTGCTTACTTCTCTAGGAAGTTTTCGCCCACGGAGTGTAACTATGATATTGGCAACCGCGAACTTTTAGCCATTAAATGGGCTTTTGAAGAGTGGCGTCACTTCTTGGAGGGGGCCAGACACAAGGTAACGGTCCTTACTGACCACAAGAATCTGGTTTTCCTAGAATCTGCCCGGAGGCTTAATCCTAGACAAGCTCGTTTGGCACTATTCTTTACCAGATTTAATTTCTTGGTTACCTATAGGGCTGGGTCCAAAAATATTAAGGCTGATGCACTGTCACGTAGTTTCATGGCTAATCCTCCTTCTGAGAAGGATCCTGCTTGTATTTTACCCCCTGGTATAATTGTTTCTGCCACTGATTCTGACTTAGCCTCTGACATCGCGGCTGATCAAGGTTCAGCTCCCGGGAACCTCCCTGGGGACAAACTGTTTGTCCCCCGCAATACCGGCTAAGGGTACTCAGGGAAAACCATGACTCCGCTCTATCTGGTCATCCTGGCATCTTGGGTACCAAACTCCTCATTACCAGAAACTATTGGTGGCCTGGGTTGCCTAAAGACGTTAGGGCTTACGTCGCCGCTTGTGAGGTCTGTGCTAGGTCCAAGACCCCTAGGTCCCGACCTGCGGGCTTACTACGTTCCTTGCCCATTCCCCAGAGACCTTGGACCCATATCTCCATGGATTTTATCACCGATTTGCCTCCATCTCAGGGCAAGTCGGTGGTGTGGGTGGTAGTAGACCGCTTCAGCAAGATGTGCCACTTTGTGCCCCTTAAGAAACTACCTAACGCCAAGACGTTAGCTTCTTTGTTTGTGAAACACATTCTGCGTCTCCATGGGGCCCCAGTCAATATCGTTTCGGACAGAGGGGTACAATTTGTTTCCTTATTTTGGAGAGCTTTTTGTAAAAAGTTGGAGATTGATCTATCCTTCTCCTTCGCCTTCCATCCCGAAACTAATGGCCAAATGGAAAGGACTAACCAATCCCTGGAACAATATTTAAGGTGTTTCATTTCTGACTGTCAATTTGATTGGGTCTCATTCCTTCCCCTCGCCGAATTTTCCCTGAATAACCGGGTCAGTAACTCGTCAGGGGTCTCCCCGTTTTTCTGTAATTTCGGGTTTAATCCTAGGTTCTCCTCCGTTTCCCCTGGTTGTTCCAATAATCCCGAGGTAGAGGACGTTCATCGGGAACTGTGCATAGTCTGGGCCCAGGTTCAGAAGAACCTAGAAGCGTCCCAGAGCGTACAAAAGATTCAGGCTGATTGTAGACGTTCTGCTAACCCCCGGTTTGTCGTCGGGGATCTGGTGTGGTTGTCGTCGAGGAACTTGCGCCTTAAGGTCCCGTCCAGGAAGTTTGCTCCCCGATTTATTGGACCTTATAAGGTCATTGAAGTCCTCAACCCTGTATCCTTCCGTCTGGAGCTGCCCCCATCCTTTCGCATACACGACGTCTTCCATGCCTCCCTCCTGAAACGCTGCTCCCCGTCCTGGTCCCCCTCGAGGAAACCTCCTGTTCCCGTTCTCACCCCTGAGGGGGTGGAATTCGAGGTGGCCAAGATTGTGGACAGTAGGATGATCCAGGGCTCCCTCCAGTACCTGGTCCATTGGAGAGGATACGGGCCGGAGGAGAGGACTTGGGTACCTGCTCAAGATGTTCATGCTGGGGTATTGATCAGGAGGTTCCACCTTCTCTTCCCCACTAAACCGGGTCCTCTTAGTAAGGGTCCGGTGGCCCCTCATAAAAGGGGGAGTACTGTAAAGGATCTGCCAGGCACTACGTCTGGGTATACTCCCAGGATTAATCAGTCGACACCTGAGGCCAGACCTCTGAGACTGACACCTGCTCCCACCAATCAGGGTGGCAGGCTCAGGAGTGGGAGAGCCTATCGCGGCCTGGTCAGTCAGTTAGCTCCGCCCCCTGTCCATTTATACCTGCCGTTTTCTCTTCCTCCTTGCTTGTTATTCTTCTTGGATTCCTGGCCCCACTGCTGCCTTGCTCCAGCCTGCTTCTGCCGTGCTTCTGCCTTGCTTCAGTTCCGTTTATCCTGCGTTGCTGTGCCCCTGGCTTGCTTCTGCTCCGTGCTCCCGTTTGTATACTCCACTACTTCCTGATCCTGACTGGCTCATTCACCGCTCCGTTTCCTCGCGGCGTTCCGTGGGCTACTGTATTCCCTTGCGTGTTCCCTGTTTGTACTCCTTGCACTTAGACAGCGTAGGGACCGCCGCCAAGTTGTACCCCGTCGCCTAGGGCGGGTCGTTGCAAGTAGGCAGGGACAGGGCGGTGGGTAGATTAGGGCTCACTTGTTCCCTTCACCTCCTTCCTGCCATTACACCATGATTACGGGCACGGCCGTGTGCATGAGGCCTAACATCATTTCGGTGATCTTCTCGTTCACTCAGGAGAAAGTGTTAACGAGGACAAGGCACCTGATATCACTCTGTCATGCTGAGTGAATTATAAGAGCAGACTGGTTGCTTTAAAAGGGGAATGGTGCTTGAAATCATTGTCTTCTGTTAACCATGTTTAACTCCACGGAAACACGTTAAGTCATCATTACTTTGGATCAAAAGGGCTTTACAGGCAAGGACATTGCTGCTTGTAAGATTGCCCCTTAATCAACCATTTATCGGATCATCTAGAACTTTAAGTAGAGCGGTTCAATTGCTGTGAATAAGGCCTCAGGGCACCTAAGAAATTCCAGCAAGTGCCAGGACGGTCTCCTAAAGAGGATTCAGCTACGGGATCAGTTCAACGCCAGTGCAGAGCTTGCTCAAGAATGGCAGCAGGCAGGTGTTAGTGTATCTGCACGCACAGTGAGGCGAAGGCTTTTGGAGGCTGGCCTGGTGTCAAGAAGAGCAGCAAAGAAGCCACTTCTCTCCAAGACGAACATCAAGGACAGAATGACATTCTGCAGGAAGTTCAGGGATAGTACTGCAGAGGACCAGGGTAAAGTTATTTTCTCTAATGAGTCCCCCTTCAGACTGTTTGGGACATCTGGAAGAATGATTGTCCGGAGAAGAAAAGGTGAGCGCTACCATGAGTCCTGTGTCATGCCAACAGTAAAGCATCCTGAGACCATATACGGATGTAGCCATCTTTAACTTGACTCTGATAACTTGCTGCAGCGTGATATCACACAACAAAAGCTATTGAAAAGTAATTGAAAAAGTCAAGATAAGGGATCTAGCCACTGTTTAGTTAATGCGTTAAAAGTCCAGGTAAAGACAGCTACATCTGTAAGTGTGGGGTTGCTTTTCATCCAAGGTAGTGGGCTCACTCACAATTGCCTTAGAACACTTCCATGAATGGTATCTAAACATCCTCCAAGAGCAACTTCTCCCAATGATCCAGGAGCAATTTGGTGATGAACAATTCTTTTTCCAGCATGATGGCGCATCATGCCACAAGGCGAAAGTGATAACTAAGTGACTCGGTGAACAAAACAATGACATTTTGGGTCCATGGCGAGGAAACTCCACAGATCTCAATCCCATTGAGAACCTGTTGTCAATCCTCAAAAAGCGGGTGGACAAACAAAAACAGAGAAGTTGTGGTAAACTCCAAGCACTGATTAGGTAAGAATGGGCCATCAGTCAGGACTTGGCCCAGGAGCTGATATCGAGAACGCCAGGGCGAATTGCAGAAGTTTTGGAAAGAGAAAGGTCAACACTGTAAATATAGAGTCTTTGCATAAACCTGATATATTGGTCAATAAAAGTTTAAATAGTTATGAAATGCTTGTAATTGTACTTCCGTATACCACAGAAACAATGGACTTAAAGATCTAAAAACACTGAAGCAGCAAACTTTGTGAAAACCCAAATTTGTCAGTTTCAAAACTTTTGGCCAGGAGTGTACACAAACAAATGGAGACAAATTGACACTAGCTGGACACACAGTATTTATTATAGCTACTTCTCCTTTCCAAAATCTTTCTAGGTTTGGGCAGGTCTATATCATGTGTGTTATGCCCATGGCCATGGGCCGTCAGGTTCACTCACCTCCTGATGCCCGCAGCCATGGAACTGTTAGCGCTGGTCACCATCTCCTCCTCAGGAGACGCCAGCGCTCAATTCCGCTTCTCCCGGTCGGGTCCCGTAGGGTGCTCGTGCCCGCTCTTAAAGGGCCAGCGCGCGCACCTGAAATTAGTACTAAATTAGCCCTTGAGCACCCTGGACTATAAGAAGGGCCCAGCCCCTTCCTGCAATGCCTGAGCGTTGTTGTCGTACCCAAAGTTTATCTAAGCAAATAGTCTCCTAGTGTTTCCCAGTTCCCACTGTTCCCCGTTCCTGTACCTGTATCCCGTGATATCCTGGTTAGTGCCGTGCTGAGCTGAAGTCGTGCTGTGCTGTATACCGCGCCTGTCCTGCTACACCATGCCTGACGTCTGCCTGCTGCCTAGTCCCAGCCGAGCCTGTCTCGCTACTGTCCGAGCTGCCACAGGTACACTATATGAACTATACGCTGAGACCTGCATCCTGTTGGCCAGCTGCCATACCGTCAAGGCGGTACGGCCCAGTGGGTCCACGTACCCAACGTGACAGTGTGCATTAAATGAGATGATTGCGTTTTACATCTAGGGTAGAATGGAACGTTGTGCATCCTAACATCAAACAGGAATCCGAGGTTTTTGTATATTTGAGTATAGGTGTGACCATTTGTGGGATTCGCTATGTGATAGTTGTCGTACCCTCTGAATTATCTCTTGCCGCTGACTTTTCATATAGGCCCAATATCTTTTTTCCAGTTTTCTTTACTTTGTACTGGATATTTAGTTAGTATAATGTCCAATAGAGATTTATATATCCTAGATATCACACCTGCTATGGAATAAATTGTTGCTATCACTTTATTGATTTTATTTGAAATTATTACACCACTTGATACTGCGTACTCCTCTGGCAACTAAGAGAACTGTTTGCGAGTACCATTAGTCAAAATATGGGCCAACTTTTTAACGCCCTTCTATAGCCACAGATATTTAGTTAGTATAATGTCCCATAGGGATTTATATAGCCGAGATAAGACACCTGTTATGGAAAAAAATGTACACCCTTCTGTCTCCACCGTTCAAAGAATTCCAGATAATAAAAGTTGGATAACCAAGGAGTATTCCATATTGCATTACTAATAGATCGTAGCTCACAGATATTACACCACAATTTTTGAAGAGTGAGTGTAAGTGTGTGACCTGGGAGTACTCTAAACGTATGTGCATCCAATGCTTTATATAAATATGGTATGTTAAAATAATACTGCAATAACTTCCGTTAGGGATCAACTTCTCCTTCTTATCCATGGATCTGTTGGAGCTGGGCTGCTAATTAGTGTTCCCAGGGGTTTGGTAAAGCCAAACCTCCCCTTGTCCCCAATTGTTGGGGCATCTATATCAATTTGATAATGTTTCATCAGCCTACTACAGACAGAGGCAACTTGGACCAAATTTCTTATTTCTGTTTAAATTTTGTAATGAGTGGGTTCAGGTTCTGCTGTCCATGATCCAAAGAGGCGGCAGAAATAGTCACTGGAAGGTATTTAAAGAGGCTCTGTCACCAGATTAAAAGTGCCCCATCTCCTTCATAATCTGATCGGCGCTGTAATGTAGATAACAGCAGTGGTTTTTATTTTGAAAAACTATAATTTTTGAGCAAGTTATGAGCAATTTTATATTTATGCTAATTCGTTTCTTAATGACAAACTGGGCGTGTTTTTACTTTTTACCAACTGGTCGTTGTACAGAGGAGCGTATGACGCTGACCAATCAGTGACCAATCAGCGTCATACACTTCTCATTGTTACAGTGTGATTGTTCAGTGAGAGAAGCTGGGCTGGAACAATGAGAAGTGTATGACGCTGATTGGTCAGCGTGATACACTTCTCTTTACAACGCCCAGTTGGTAAAAAGTAAAAACACGCCCAGTTGTCTATTACAAAACGAATTAGCATAAATCTAAAATTGCTCATAACTTGCTCTAAAATGATAGTTTTTCAAAATAAAAACCACTGCTGTTATGTACATTACAGCGCCGATCAGATTGTGTAGGAGATAGAGCACTTATAATCTGGGGACAGAGCCTCTTTAAGTTCAGACACCAGCTGTAACCAAGAGCTAGAGCAATTGACCTCTTGCTCTCTGTCTACTGGTAATAAAATCGATTTAGACCAGCTTACAACCAGTCCTTACTGTATGGTATCTACTGCTACAGAAAGGAAACAAAGTGAAAGTAACAGATCATCGGCATGTAATAATATTTTTTCCTCTCCTCACCAAACGCCCACTATCCCAGGATGACACCTAATAATGGCTGTCAGATATTCAATCACCAACGCAAAGAGCAAGGCAGACCGAGGGCAACCCTGAGGAGCACTTGAGTTATCCACTCCGCTAAAGATTTAGATCTAAATGGCGTATGTTTACAGACATGGATTTTGGTGACCTCAATCCAGACTGATCAGAGTGTACGATGGTTGTTATTCCTCTAGAAAGTCTAAAAGCCAGCACTTTAGCTAGTATCTTAATGTCCATAGGTAATAGGGATATAGGCCTATATAAGTTGGGGAGAGGGGGTCCTTCCCAGACTAGGGTAAGACCACTATAACGGGTTCCTGCATAGACTTTGGCAACGCTCCCTCAGCCACATCTTCCTGGAAAACCATTAATAGGTTAGGCAACAGTTTATCCCCAAACTTTTTTGATACAATTCCACTGGCAGCCGTCTGAACACAAAGCCTTACTATTAGCCATTGAGGCTAATGCTTCCTGTAGTTCTTTCAACTGCAACGGGTTATTTAGGTATGTTTTATCCTTATCCAACAGAACAGGCAGATCGACATTACTTATACGTATATGACAAAATTTGTTCCCTAGTAAATCTTAGTTTGGATTTATATAAATCTCGGTAGAAAGCATGAAAGATAGTGAGAATCCGACCTGTGTCATGCATCGTACCCTCCAAATTTTTTTAGCTGTAATGTATAATGAACCAATTGCCTTGGCAATTAGGGCTAAGAAGTGCCATGCTTTCTCCCCCAATCAGAGTATTGCTGTTGGGTTAATAAGCTTTTTATCTTGGCTACCTCCAGCACGTGTGCAATATAGGCATCCCGGGCTTCCTTCCAGGCAAGTAAACTGGCGTCATCACTATTACCTACATATACCTCTTCAATTGTTGTAACCGTTTTCTGTACAATTTTTAAAAATTGATGTGTTTAAATCTTAGCCCTACTTACTGCCTAAGAGACCCTCTCAAGCAGGCCTTTATAGTATTCCAAAATATACATAGGAAGTAGACCCGGATTTGAGACCCGGTCTTGTAAAGCATTTGTTTTCGCCAGACTACCTATCACCTGTAACCACAAGGACCAGAACCAATGGGAACAGACATAGGATGGTAAAAGGTTCAAGTGCACCACCAGAGGGGAGTGATCCGACAGAACCCTGGGTAGATATTTTACTGAGCCTAAGGCCTGTACCATCTGTTCTCTATCTAAAGCAAGATCAATGCATTATGGTTTATCAAGTGTGCTAAAGTGACAGGAGAATTGTTAAATCTGAGGATTATGAATTCGCGAAAGATCAACCATCAACAGCTCCCCAAATTTGTACACTGGGCTATGTTTTCAGGCCTGTTCCCATACTAATATAGATGAATAAGGTTATTGAAATCACCCAGAATTAGGACAAACATTTGCCACTTTGTTGATAAAGGACATAGCCTCCTTAATGACAACGTTGTTATATGGTGAAGGTTTATAAATCGCTAATCTGCAAATATCCCTAAGCAAATGCCTTTCAGTAGAGTAAAGAGTAAAAATTTAAATGGTATGGATTTTTGCACTGATGGTGGTTTTACATGGGCAGATTGTCTGTCCGGTAAACGAGCGGAGATCCACAATACTACATGGGGGGACGGGGAGGAATGATTGTTAATACGATCATTTGTCTCCATATAGTTTGCATTTTTTATGTCCATTGATCACTACCTTGTTTACATGGGCCAATGATTGGGACTGAGCGCTCATACGAGCACTTATTCGCCTGACCACCAGCACGTGTAAAATTACATCTAGACACTGATATCCTGAGCATATCCAGAATAGGTGGAGTGGAGATTGTGACTTCTCCCAGATCTATTCAATAGAAAGATCTTATCAATTTCCAGGTGCGTCTCCTGGAGGCGTATGATGGTTGGTAGATACTTACATATGAGATCCAATACAGCATCTTTCTTAGAGACCTCCCCCAACCCGCGTATAATCCATTTTTATGTAAGATGTATGAATTACCCACTCTCCATATACATCTCAAGCTTGTCTCCCTTTTACCTCACAAGAAAGCGGTCATATCATGCAAAAAGCATGAACGCTTACTGCAAAAGAGTAGTGTACATATAACTTTAAAAGAAAAAACTTAAAAAGGAAAAAGACCAGAAAAAAACATAGAAAGTCTGATAATGCTCGAGTCCCGTTGGTGATCCGAGGAAAGATAGAACATGTCCTATCTTTCCTCGGATCCGAGAATAGGGTCAGTTTTCACGGACCCGATGGTGTAAAAGGGCCTTAAGTCTTCCATGGTACATCATTATCCTTCTAGTAGTACACCTTCACTTAGGTGTCCTGCCTTTACAGGATGCATGAAATCTTTAGGTTTACAAAGTGTAGGTTATTAATCACACCAACTTCTCACCCAGGAAGCATCTGAGAGTGCATTGCTTATCAAACTTTTTAAAAAATCCACTGTTATTGTTGCTTCTTCCATCTCAGCTTTTGTTGTGATCCCGCCAATGCAGGGCATTTTTGGGGTTCACAAAAAATTAGTTTCCCCCGGAGCTACAACTTTTAATTCTGCTGGGTATATGATAAGAGTAAGATATTTGCAGGTTCTGAAGGCAGTATTGTTCATCTATAAACTGAACCCTCTCTTTTTGAACTTCCGGAAAAAAAAGCTATTTTATGTCCATCAATAGTGATATCAGGCTTATTTCAAGCGGCACGGAGTATGTCGTCGCTGTGCTTCTAGTGGAGTAATTTTGCGAAGACTGGATGTAGTGTCACTCCCGATGGCAATGGACGTGTGGGCTCTCTTTACCACATATAATGGGGACAAAGTCTCTATGTCAGGACTTTAGCGCAGAGGCTCCTGTGTCCCAGGCAGTGGCTCTTTATATTGAGCCATCTGAGATATTGGACATCTCCCCTGCAGTATCTGTTATCCAGGTTCTCTTGAGTCTTGCCTCTCTGTATTCCTTGCCTTGCCCACAGATAAGAAGCTGTAGGAACACTTCTGTTCCATTGTCTATGTGAGCGCCTGCAAAAATAAGACTGGTCCATTACTACTATGTAATATAATGTAAAGTTTGATTGCATTCACATTGATGTTCTCGCTCATTTGACCCAGTGGCATTAATTTTGTTTTTTATCTGTCTGCCATCCACAATGTCTCCTCTAATCTTGCGTTTTTCACTTTTGGCATCTGAGCCCCATAATAGACTGACCCTCATTGTAATCCTGCCTGTAATGATGAGATGACTACTGAAAAGTTATCTCTAGAGTACATGGAGTCTGTTCTCTAGAGAACTTTTCAGTAGTCATCTCATTATCATCACAGGCAGGATTACAATGAAAGTACCATCTCTATATAGATAACACAGGATCAACCCTTGACAATAAGTGATGGACAACGCTTCCCTCCTCCCCTGCACAGGTCACAGGGCGTGCCTAGAACACTCTCCCACAGAAGTCAATGGGGGAGATTTATTAAGACTGGTATATCATACGCCAATCCTAATAAATTATTCGTTGTTGTAAGTTGCGACACATTTATTAAAGGGGTTGTCCAACTTCTGACAACTGATGACCCATCCATCGGTGCGGGTCCGACACCTGGACACACTGATAAGCCGCTCTGGTGGCCTGCGGGCACCGGATGTTGTGGCACATAATGCTATGTACGAAGCCGGAAGCACTTGGCTCTGTACATAGCATAGCGGCTGCGCTGCAGAACTGAAGGTCCGCTCCTATTCACTTGAATACAGTACTGCAGCTCGGCCGCTATTCCGTGGCCGGGGCCTACTGCTTCCGGCTTGTACGTCCGGTGCACGGAGGCACTGGACCAGTTGATCTGTGCGGAGCCCGGGTGTCGGACCCCCACATATCATGTACTGATAACCTATCCGGGGGATAGGTCATCAGTTGTCAGAAGCTGGAAAACCCCTTTAAGAGGTGAACGCTTCTTAATAAATGTGTTGCATCTTTCAGCTGCCGTACACCACAACTGATCACATTATCCCTCTAAGCATCCTCCCTTGGAAGGCAATCAACCATACATAATGGGGGGCAAGATGAAGGATAGGAGATGTGGCATTGAGCCCCAAGGGCCTTAACCATGTAACTGTTATGGGTCCAGATATTTTAAATGGAGGCCCTGACCATGCATGCATAGCCACCTCATTAATAAGGCTGAGACTGGAATGTTATGTGCAGGAAATTCCCTTCTCGGTAATAGTGTGATCTGACCTGAAAAAAGGGCTACCGGTCCTTTGATCTGAAGCCATTGTAGATTAGGACAAATACACATCACAGACTGAAGACCGTTTAATCATTAATAAGTTATGGTTGTGCTTATTCCAAAGGCTGCTTTTAATTAATTGATTACCATGAGCCTCAGTTACTCAATTAGGGTATGTTCACACGGTCTATTTTCATCCATTTTACGGGGCGTAAACGTCCCGAAAAACGGCTGAAAGATAGGAAGCAGAACACCTCCAAACATCTGCCCATTGATTTCAATGGGAAAAACGGCGGTCTGTTCCGACGGGCCATTTCTTACGCGGCATGTCACTTCTTGAGGCGTTTTTGGAGCCATTTTTCATTAACTCTATAGAAAAACAGCTCCAAAAACGGGTGTAAAAAACACAGCGAAAATCGTGAGTTGCTAAAAAATAATCTGAAAATCAGGAGCTGTTTTCCCTTGAAAACAGCTCCGTATTTTAAGACGTTTTTGAGTTTGTGTGTGCACATACCCTTACAAGCAATTCAGGCCACAAAGTACAAGTTAAAGGAGTTGGCTGATAAAGGAAATGTTAAAAAAAAAAACAGAGCTTCTTGTGAAAGGAGCAAACAAGAGCCTTTGGGCCATGTATGAGGACCTTTAATCTGGGGTATTCGGGTTTCATGAAATTTTACTTTTTGTGTAATTGAAAGTTATCCAATTTTACAATATACTTTCTGCAGCAATTCCTGAAAGTTAATAATGAAGGTTTCTATTAAATGACAGCATGGATTTTCAAAACCATGAGAAAATGATGCGGAAAGTATATTGAAAAATTGTGTAACTTTTCATTATATAAAGAATAATATGTATTAACTGAAACCAGTTACTATTACGGCTCAGTAAAGGTGATGGCGCCATCACTTGTGGGTGTCAACCATAATATACAGCCAACATTCCGCTCCATGGTCGGGATTGGATTGATCTCCCAATCAATATCAACCGCGGCACCCAAAGAGTTTGATGGGGATGGAGCACCCTCTATCAGTGTATTCATGAGGAGACCACTATCCCCGCCCTCCTTACAGTCAGCCATCAATCTCTGTGAGGAGAGTGGGGGGAGCGCTCTGTTCGTGAATACACCGGACTGATAACTATGTGTACGCTGTATTCTTTGATCGATACTATTAGCCAAACGTTTGATGGCTCCTATTTGCCTAATATAATTTTTTTTTTTGCTGTTTGGGCTAATTGGAGAACGGACCTGTCCCTGTAACATGCTGCTCTTACATAGGGAAAAATATTGAGGTGATAGATCCACTTTAAAGGGTGTTTTTGTATAGTTGCATAAGGGACTTTACTAAACTATTTAATGCTGGAATGGCAGGAGAATGAACCATGTACTGTATATGGACTTGGACAAAAAAATGTAAATGTTGCTTTACTAAAGATAGAAGTTCAAATGACTGAAATACTTCTAATGTGAAGAAAATGCATAATCCAAATCACTGCAAAACACATGTGCCACACGTTCATCATCATCATCATCATCATCATCATTATCTGTAGGCCTATAGACTATATATTTGTATATAATGTATTTATACTTATGTAAGGTCTGGTCCCCCTACGACTATATCACAATGTGCTCTTACAGACTTTATTACTTGGATATTGTTTTATTGCTTATCCAGTACAAAGATTCTAAAAGAGCAAAGGTTTCTTCTGGCATTGGAGGAGACAGCAATGATTGTGGCC
Organism: Rhinoderma darwinii; assembly: GCF_050947455.1. NCBI lineage: Eukaryota > Metazoa > Chordata > Amphibia > Anura > Rhinodermatidae > Rhinoderma > Rhinoderma darwinii. The sequence continues at coordinate 81,033,864 of NC_134697.1, read as the reverse complement.
AATAATTTTTTCAGGTAAAGGTCTAACCCCTTACTGACATCTCCCCTTCCTGACATTTTTCGCAAGTATACGTCATGGGAAGCTAGTGCTTCCCGCAAAATGTATACAGGGTGTCAGCTGTATGTTACAGCTGACACCCTGCTGTAATGGCAGAGACTGGATCTAACACTGATACCCGCCATTGACCCCTTAGGTGCAACTGTCAAAAGCGACTGCAGCATCTAAGTGGTTTGTAGCCTATAGTCATCCCCGCGACGCGATCACTGTGAGGCTGATAACTACTACGGCAACCGGAGGCCTAACAATAAACAGTAGAGGATAAAAAACAACACAAAGCGTACATAGTGCGTCAAATGATATAGTAAAAAAGCCACAGATAGGTGATCAGTTCTGCTGACCTGGTTGGTTGTGCTAGGTCACAACATCCTTGAAAGCGTGTTTTAAAATATTGCTGCAGCCTGGGTTCCGATCCAAATCCAAAGGGTCCAGTGGTAAATGGTAATTTGAGAAGTTTGAGGAAAAAACAGATTTTCCCTGGCGCTGCTAACTGGTAAAACCCTTCTTGAGTAGTGAGGATTTAAAACAGGCAAATGAAATATCAGATATTGTTTTATTTACTACGCGTTTTAAGGCCGGACCGGCCTCTTCATCAGGTAAAATACAAATGCTATACATTCCCCTTGCAAAGGGGAAATATATAGCCATGACAAAGTGGTAAAAAGTGTGTTTGGTAGGTTAAAGGTTACTTGGTTTGAAAAGGTCATTGAGGTCTGATAAGACAGACTGTCAAAGTAAAAACAAACATAAAAAGACTGCAGAATAGATAAGAAAGGTAGGGGACACACGTATTTCACCGATCACAGTGGCATGTACGTGTTAATAAAATTATAAAATTATTATATAGGCAGAGTTGATAACTGGCATATCGTAGCACATTTTTTTAAAACTCAAACCTGTGTATAAAATGAAGAAACTGCTGCAGTCTGCATGATCGTGCCACTGGAAATGGTAGTGGTCTGTAGCCCGGGAGTTGGAGGCTATGGTGGAGTTATGGAGGGTTAGTGAGTGCCCTATAAAGAGAGCTACTGTAATGAAATGTAGTCCCGTTTTGTAACTAAGGTAACCTGACACTTGCTGGGACTACGGAAGCTCGGTGGAGTCAATAGGGAAAAACGAAGAGAAGGAGCGGAGGTAAGTTTATGTGGTGCTGATTGCTATTCATTCTGGGTGGGTAGCCGTTCTGTGGGTAAATTCAATGATAATCCTTAGATTGGTAAGTAAGTGCACTTATTGGGGTCACGGGGTCCAGATCAAAAAGGGGACTATTGTATGTGCTAGATATATATCAATGTGAGGTAGACATAAGAAAGGAGGGTAAGGGAACCGTTCATAGGGAAACTGCTGGATACGCTAGATTATAGTTTCAGTCAATTTGTTTAAACCATGGGGCACCAAGGTATCTAATTTGTAGATCCAGTAGACCTCTCTTTTGCACAAAGAGTTGAACCTATTGGGAAGGTGTGCATCTATTTGGTCAATTGGGGTTATTTTAAAACACCCAAAATTCCCTTTTTGCTTAAATGTGCAATGTTTTGAGACACTGTGCATGAGGAATTTTTTGTTACAGTTAGACCTATGTTTATTGAGTCTGCAGTGAAGGGGTTGAATAGTTCTCCCCACAAATTGAGCTCCGCAGACACAATCTCATGACCATGGCCGTGGGCCGTCAACTCACTCACCTCCTGACGGCCGCAGCCATGGATCTGTGAGCGCTGGCCCCCATCTCCTCCTCAGGAGTCGCCAGCGCTCACTTCCGCTTCTCTCGGCCGGGTCCCGTAGGGTGCACGCGCACACTGGTGCCCGCTCTTACATGGCCAGCGCGCGCATCCGAGTTAAAGTACCAAATTAGCCCATGAGCACCCTGGACTATAAGAAGGGCTCTGCCCCTTTCTGCATTGCCTAAGCTTTGTTGTCTGTCTTTGCAAATGGTCTCCTAAGTGTTTTCCAGTTCCCAGTGTTTCCCGTTCCTGCTACCTGTATCCCGTGATATCCTGGTCCAAGTGCCGTACTGAGTTGGAGTTGTGCTGCGCTGCCTAGTCCCAGCCGAGCCGGTCTTGCTACTGTCTGAGCTACCACAGGTACACCTATACAAACTATAGGCTGTGTCCTGTTGGCCAGCTGCCATACTGTCAAGGCGGTACGGCCCAGTGGGTCCACGTACCCAACGTGACAATAGATTATGAACTGTGATTGACAGTTGAGTTTTTCTCTTTATGTTAAATGTATTCCCATTATGATTTGAACAAAAGGTGGTGGTGTTGTGGGTGATGGTGTGACAGCATAGGCACCTAGGTGTCCCACATTTAAAGCTCCCCACTTAATTTGGGTCTGAAAGTAAGGAAGTTTGTTCCCAATTTATGGAAAATTTACCCTACTGGGGGGTTAAAATATTTTTAATAGTGGGAGCTCTCCTAAATGTCAGGAGGGGTTTCGGGGGGAGAATAGTTTTAAGAAGGGGGTCGTGCTGTAGGATGTGCCAATGTTTGGCCAGGCTGTCAAAAAATGCCAATGGCCTCCTGGGTCTTCCAAGTACGGAAGTCTTTTAGACCCGGCTGGAGGTCGTTCCAAATAGGCTGCCTGTCAGTGTCAAACTGAATGTTCTAATGCATTGCACCATGAAGGTAGTGCAATGTATTAGAATAGCAATCGAACCTTCAGGTCCACTAGTGAGACAAAAAAAAGTTAAACTTTTTTTGTAAAAAAAATAAATAAAAGTTTCAAGTAACAAAATAAAAATTTTCTCTTTTTCCCTTATTAAGTGCTTTATTATTGAAAAATAATAATGAAGCTATACATAGTTGGTATTACCGCATTCGTAACGGCCCGTACTATAAAAATATTATGTTATTTATACCAAACGGTGAACGCCATAAAAAAAACTAATAAAACAATACAATGTACCAAAAGGGGGATAAGAAAAGACACTATTTATCAGTGCGACACTGGACGGTGCAGAAAGGATTGTTTCAAAGCATAACAAACCTCCATTGATAGTTTTTTTGTTTGTTTTTTACCTCATTATTATACCCTTTTATTATGCCCTGATGTACTCCGCACAGATTACATATGCCCCCACATTATAAACTGAAATACCAGCAAAACCCCAAACAACTACTACCAAGCAAAATCTGCACTCCAAAAGCCAAATTGCGCTCGCTTCCTTCTGAACCCTACATTGTGCCCAATCAGCTGTTTACTTCCACATATATGGAATCGCCAAACCCAGGAAAACCCTTTTAACAATTTTTGTGGTGTGTGTGTCTCCAGTAGCATAAGCTGGGCACAGCGCAACACATTTATTTCTGGAAAATATTTGCAGGGTCAAAATCCCCACTACACCCCTTAATAAATGCCTTGAGGGGAGTCGTTTCCAAAATGGGGTCACTTCTCAGGGGTTTCTCTTATTATTTCACATCAGAGCCCTGGAATTGTGAACCAATACTTTGTAAATCACCAAATTCGGCCTCAACTTCGCAAGTAAAAGAACTCCTGAGCCTGGTCGAATGTCCAGGCAAAAGATAAGGGCCACATGTAGGGGAACAAACAATAAAAAGGGGGAAGAGGGGGAGGAATCCTCCAGCTCACCATTAGTTGTGTCCTGTTCAGACTGCGCTCGGATTCCCGTACTGCTGACGGCAAACGTCAAAATAAGCAAGAGAGACTTTGATCCAGCGCTGAAGGTTTGTAAAAGGAATCGGTGTTCCAATTTTATTTGAATTATAAATTTAAAAATGTCAAAGTGCAAGAGAGGGGTGAATCGCATTGATTATTCGCCTACGCGTTTCAGACGCATCTTGTGTCCTTAATCATGGCATGTGTGAAGGTCAATGTCAACTCCCAGCGTTTATTTCTTGTATATCCGTTCAAGACAAATTTCAAAAACACCTGTGATTACCGGAAGTAAAAAACACAAGGTGCAACAAAATATTGTATAGCAAACATTTAGCATAAGTATTTCATTATATATTATTCACCATATTGGCAAATATGCGCTCGTCTAGAGAAGCACTACAATATTATATTGAAGTGCATAGGCATTTACTGATATTTTGTAAAGCTATCGAATTCAGAGACCGAATGTAAACACAAATAATAGACTGTGAAACATGAAAATAAAAATAGAAAATGAAAAACTGTTTTAAAAATAATTGTAAAAAGCTTGATAGAAAGCAATGATATGGTCTCTCTATACAAAAACTCTAAAACTGAATGTTCGACTGTGAGACAAAAATATATGCCAGATTTTTTACGTATTATACTAGGCAGCTCTTCATAATATATACATCATTTGGCAGCGACCAGTTAACACAGTAAGATATATAATAGCTCTCAGACAATCCCAAAATATGTTTTCAATTTATTAGCTATAATAGTGAAAAAGGGGGTTGCTGAATTATAGTAGAGCCCAACTTCAAATATGAAACAGACACTATTGGATAAATGAGATGTACCGTCTAATGAATTATGATTCCTATAATAAATACGTAAACTTTTCGTTTTCTCAATGGCATATGTTTAAAATGAGTTAACTGCCCGGTTGTGGCACGTAATAAAATGCCTGGCAGCATTGGAGATACCAGGAATATTAGGATTCCTGATATATCCCAAATGCTCCAAAATTCTGATTTTAAAATTTTCTTGTTGTTCAACCAACATACATTAGTTTGCATTCTGTACACTCAATGACATATGTGACATGCTCACTATTACAATTGATGTATGTTTTGATGGGAAAATGTATACCCCCCCCCCCTCCCCTGAATCATAAAACATTTTAGTGGGCTGAGCAAATGAACATATTTCACATGGATGAGAACCGCATCTGTAGAAGCCCCTGTGATGTAACCAGTTGGTATTGGTTTTGAATGATGTAAAAAGAGATGGAGAAAGTATATTGCCCAATGTAGGTGCTCTGCGTGACACTATGTGGCATCCATCCCTTAGTATTTCATCCTCATAGAGGATTGATAAATATTTGTACACAATATTTTTGATGTCTGCAAACTGGTTACTGTACTAGAGTATTAGTGTGGGTTTTTCTGTGCCACAATTCTAGGAGATTATCTATTATTTTTATTTTTGAAAAGTAATTGGTCTCTGGATTTGGATCCTACTATCGTTTTTGCTCTGTCTAAAGTCCACTTTCTATAACCCCTGCTTTCTAGATTTTTCCAACTGTTCCACATACTTAGTGGTTCTCGTTTCCAAAATACAATATTGAGATGTCTTACGTGCATTTAACAACAAAGTTTGGGATCACAATTATATCTGGTTAAGGTGTGATGTCACTGTATACTAGTATCCCCCATGTAATAGCATCCAAAGCCCTTGACTACCATTTTCCAAGTATAGCACATATACATTAGAGTTGCAATTCTTTTGTGCGGAAGTACTGGTGTTTCTCAAGACACATAATTATTTTCAGTTTGACGGGCAATATTTCTTACAGCTGAAGGGAGTGTCAATGGGGGCAAAATTTTCTCCCTCATTGGCAAATTTGGTCATGGCCTGGTGGGAGGAATACACTACTTTTACTACAGATAACCCCTATGCCGGCTCTTTGCACTGGTATGGCAGATGCACCGATGACCTCCTAATGATATGGGGGGGCGATGTATCTGCCATACCGGATTTCATCAATTATCTTAATGACAAGAACTGTAATCTTAGATTCACACATCAGAGTGAGACCAATATTATTTGCTTTTTGGACTTGGAGCTGTCAGCCATGCATGGAGAGATTGTTCAGTCCAGAAAATATCGTAAACCCACCTCGAGTAACACTATTCTCCATGCAAATAGTAGTCATCCCAGACATACCATCTCTTCCATACCTGTGGGAGAGATGGTTAGAGCTAGGAGAAATTGCAGTCAAACTCAAAATTTCAATATGGAACAAGCTCTAATCTGTAAGAGGCTATATAGCAGGGGATATCAAAAGTGGACTTTAGACAGAGCAAAAACGGTAGTAAGATCCAAATCCAGAAACCAATTACTTTTCAAAAATAATAGATAATCTCCTAAGAATTGTGGCCCAGAAAAACCCACACTAATACTCCAGTACAGTAACCAGTTTTCAGACATCAAAAATATTGTGTACAAATATTTACCAATCCTCTGAGGATGAAAAATTGGATGAAATATTAAGGGATGGATGCCACATAGTGTCACGCAGAGCACCTACATCAGGCAATCTACTTTCTCCATCTCTTTTTACATCATTCAAAACCAATACCAACTGGTTACTGTAATGGCAGGAAGGAGGTGAAGGGAAAGTGAGCCCTAATCTACCCACCGCCCTGTCCCTGCCTACTTGCAACGACCTGCCCTAGGCGACGGGGTACAACTGGGCGGCGGTCCCTACGCTGTCTAAGTGCACGGGAGAACAAACAGGGAACACGCAAGGGAAGGGGCAGTAGCCCACGGAACGCCGCGAGGAAACGGAGCGGTGAATGAATAGTCAGGACCAGGATGAAGTGGAGTATACCAACATGAGCACGGAGAAGGAAGCAAGCCAGGGGCAAAGCGAAGCAGGTTAAGCAGAACTGCAGCAAGGCAGAAGCACGGCAGAAGCAGGCTGGAGCAAGCAGCAGTGGGGCCAGGAATCCAGAAGAATTACAAGCACTGAGGAAGAGAACACGGCAGGTAATAAAGGACAGGGGGCGGAGCTAACTCCGACTGACCAGGCCGCGATAGGCTCTCCCACTCCTGAGCCTGCCACCCTGGTTGGTGGGAGACGGTGTCAGTCTAACAGGTCTGGCCTCAGGTGTGGATTGATTAATCCCAGGAGTATACCTAGACGTAGTACCTGGCAGATCCCTAACAGTTGCATCACAGGGGCTTCTACAGATGCGGTTCTCATCCATGTGAAATATGTTCATTTGCTCAGCCCACTAAAATCTTTTATGATTGGGGGCGGGGGGGGGGGGGTTATACATTTTACCATTAAAACATACATCGATTGTAATAGTGAGCATGTCACATATGTCATCGAGTGTACAGAATGCAAACTAATGTATGTTGGTTGCACAACAAGAACATTTAAAATCTGAATTTTGGAGCATTTGGGATATATCAGGAATCCTAATATTCCTGGTATCTCCAATGCTGCCAGGCATTTTATTACGTGCCACAACCGGGCAGTTAACTCATTTAAAACATATGCCATTGAGAAAACTAAAGGTTCTACACGAGGTGGCGATATGAAACAGACCCTATTGGATAGGGAGGCCTTTTGGATATACAGCCTCAAGACCAGGTTTCCAAGGGGGCTTAATTTGAAAAGGGAACTCCTGTTCCACTACTGATTAAATAGCTGACTGATCTATTCTTTTCTGAACTTAAATGAAATTAAAGTTTACGTATTTATTATAGGAATCATAATTCATTAGACGGTACATCTCATTTATCCAATAGTGTCTGTTTCATATTTGAAGTTAGGCTCTACTATAATTCAGCAACCCTCTTTTTCACTATTAGGCTGGGTTCACACGACCATGTTACGTTTGTAATGTACGGAACGTATTTCGGCCGGAAGACCCGGACCGAACACAGTGCAGGGAGCCGGGCTCCTAGCATCATAGTGATGTACGATGCTAGGAGTCCCTGCCTCTGCGTGGAACTACTGTCCCGTACTGTAATCATGATTACAGTACGGGACAGTTGTCCTGCAGCAAGGCAGGGACTCCTAGCATCGTACATCACTATGATGCTAGGAGCCCGGCTCCCTGCACTGTGTTCGGTCCGGGTCTTCCGGCCGAAATACATTCCGCACATTACGGACGTAACATGGTCGTGTGAACCCAGCCTCATAGCTAATAAATGTAAAACATCTTTTGGGATTGTCTGAGAGCTATTATATATCTTACTGTGTTAACTGGTCGCTGCCCAATGATGTATATATTATGAAGAGCTGCCTAGTATAATACGTAAAAAATCCGGCATATATTTTTGTCTCACAGTCGAACATTCTGTTTTAGAGTGTTTGTATAGAGAGACCATATCATTGCTTTCTATCAAGCATTTTACAATTATTTTAAAACAGTTTTTCGTTTTCTATTTTTCTTTTCATTTTCATGTTTCACAGTCTATTATTTGTGTTTACATTCGGTCTCTGAATTCATTAGCTTTACAAAATATCAGTAATTGCATATGCACTTCAATATAATATTGTAGTGCTTCTCTAGACGAGCGCATATTTGCCGATATGGTGAATAATATATAATGAAATACTTATGCTAAATGTTTGCTATACAATATTTTGTTGCACCTTGTGTTTTTTACTTCCGGTAATCACAGGTGTTTTTGACATTTGCCTTGAACGGACATACCGGAAATAAACGCTGGGAGTTGACATTGACCTTCACACATGCCATGATTAAGGACACAAGACGCATCTGAAACGCTTAGGCGAATAATCAATGCGATTCACCCCTCTCTTGCACTTTGACATTTTTAAATTTTTAATTCAAATCAAATTGGAACTCTGATTCCTTTTACAAACCTTTAGCGCTGGATCAAAGTCTCTCTTGCTTCCACATGTAGGGTGTTTCTAAAACCGGGCAACACAGCATTATAATTAAAGAGCTGTCTTTTCATGGTGGCACAAAATGGGCACAACATATTGGACACTGAAATGACATATCTATGGAAAAATTTCTATTTTCACTCTGTAATATCCACTGCACAGCAATATCTGGAAAACATCTGTGTGGTTAACATGCCCACTACACCAGTAAGTAAATGCGTTGAGGGGTTTACTTTCCAAAATGATGTCTCTTCTGCGGGGTTTCAACTGTTTAGACCCCAGATGGGGCTTTGCAATAGCGCCCAGAAACCAATCCCTCAAAATCTGCACTCCAGAAGCCAAATGGCGCTCCTTCCCTTCTGAGCCCTGCCGTGTGCCCAAACAGAAGTTTATGACCACATATGGGGTATTGCTGTACTCAGGAGAAATTGCTTTACAATTGTTGGGGTGTTTTTTCTCCTTTATTTGGGATCAGACTGGAATACAGGGATTTAATTCATTTACGTAAGTGTTGATGATATTTCAGTTTCAAGAAATCATCTAAGCCTTTCTTGACGTTTCTGCACTATTCCACAGCTTCCCAGCTCGTACAGTAAAGATGATTTGTCACCTCTGGGGAATCAACAAGAAATTAACTGTATGTTCTTGATAAGGCCACGCTAATGCTTTTTAAAGTGGTATGATTATGATCCCTGTCCCGCGAGTCCAAGCCTCCTTTAACCCCTTCCTGAAATCCGGAGGTAAAGTATGGAGCGGGCTCACGTGCTGAGCCCGCTCCATAAGTTGTGTGTCAGCTGTATGTTACAGCCGACACTTCACTGCAACGAGCGGGATCATGCTTGTTTAGTCCCTTAGATGCCACAGTCACTAGCAACTGCAGCATCTGAGCCCTTTGAAAGAGGGGGTGGCCCCCTCCGACATCCCATTGCGGAGTGCCGATGGTTGTCATGGCAGCCTAAGGGCCTAATGAAGGCCCCAGGTCTGCCATCATTGTGCCCCTTTTATGCCCTTTTATGTAAAAAAAATTGCCCTGCAAAAAGCAAACCTTCACTCCACTCAATCGAAGAAAAAATATGGCGACAGAATATTTTTTTTATTTTTAACAGCAATATTTTCTTGTGAAAGTAGTAAAACCTAAAAAAAAATATATAAATTTGGTATTGCCGTAATTGTATTAACCCGCAGAATAAAGTTAACACATTAATTTACCGCACGGTGAACGCTGTAGAAACTAAACCAAAAAAACAATGATGGAGTCCATTTTTTTCCCATTCTACCCCACAAATAATTATGTGCAATATATGGTGCAGTGAAAAACGACAACTCTTCCTGCAAAAAACAAGACCTCATTCGGCTATATCGATGGAAAAATAAATAAGTTATGGATTTTGTAATGTGGGGAGGAAAAAGTTAAAATAAACTCAAAAATGGCTGCAGAGGGAAGGGGGTTAATGCACACTAGTATCCTGCTGGCTTTAGAAGCAGCTGATTGACATTGCATGCTGTTATTTAGTCTATGATCTACAGTACAATCAGACCTTGATCATTCTATGCAGGTGATTCTCCCAGTTTAGCTCCCCCTAGGACATATAATACATGAAGTTATTAGTATCCAGATGCAATATATCCGGAGCTGGTTTTAGCACCAGCACATGTATATTTGTATATAAATTTGAATGCAGTGCTTATTGAGTTGTACAACCTGTACGTTTTCTGTATGCATTGATAAGGTACAGAGTCAAACTTCCCTGCAAAGATGCCCCTCTCTCCAGGCTTCTACTTACCTTCTGAAACGATTCTGGGATATGTTGACCTACTAGGCCACTCCGCCGTAGCGGAGTGGCAGATGGCCAAAAAGTCAATGCAAAAGTCTTCGCACAAGAGTTTCTGTGTGAGTGTCCAGACAGACACGAGATGTAGCACAGATGATTCGTGGCACAGATGGCGCTTAGCGTGGCACATGACACTTAGCGTGGCAGATGGAACCAGGGCCGGCCTTAGGGGTACTCCAGCAGGTGCGCTGGTTCCCTTCCCCTGCTTGTTTAAGAAGCGCCCGGTCCCTGCGACTCAGCAGCCGCCTTTCCGTCCGGACGTTTCTTCACTCATTGGCGTCACTACCGCTGTAGCAGCCATAGCGGGGTATTTTTTATAAAGAAATATATGCATTACCTGTATAAAGACAATATGATACAAATCATATTGAGCACTCACTAGTATCACCCCGTGAACAAAGAATGCAAAAGTTGAAGAAATATATGTATGCTATCAAAAATAATATATATATATATATATATATATATATATATATATATATATATATACTAAATTTATGTCTATGCACATCTGCATCAGGGCTCCGTTTATGGGTTCCATCTGAGCTTTTCGTCTAGGGAACCCATGAACTGAACCCTGACTGAAACAAACGGAAACCATAGGTTTGCACCACAATTGATTTCAATGGTGACGGATCCGGTGCAAATGGTTTCTGTTTGTCTCCGTTGTGCAAGGGTTACGTCGTTTTGACGGAATCAATACCGTAGCCGACTGCGCTATTCATTCCGTCAAAACGACAGAACCCTTGCGCAACGGAGACAAACAGAAATTATTTACACCGGATCCGTTACCATTGAAATCAATTGTGATGCAAATGGAAACCTATGCTTTCAGTTTGGTTCAGTCAGGGTTCCCCTGACGGAAAGCTCTGACAGAACCCATGAACGGAGTCCTGACGCAGATGTGAACGAAGCCTTAGATTATTACTTCCACTGAGGACAGAGATTAATGTAAGTGTAAGGCCTCATGCACACGAACGTATTTTTGTCCTCCCGTAAATACTGGTGTAAATCCGGGTCCTTGGTCGAACGTATTTGACCCGTATTCCACCCGTATTTACGGGCACATTTTCGCTGAAAAATTACACTGCAGTAATCGGCAGCCCTTCTCTCTATCAGTGCAGGATAGCTAGGTAAGGTAGAAAAGGAACACGGCGCCACAAATCAGGATCTGATACAGTATTGAAAAATTGGTCGGTGCGACAATTCCGCTCACCTCAGGTGGTGGACACCAATAGGTGTCAACAGGGCTTAGGAAGCTGCAGCCAGGTCCACAACACAGCCAAACGGAGTTTGCTGTCAGCTTGTAGTACAATTTGGGAGTAGGAAAAAACGGGACCACCGGCGCTGCTTTGGTCGATTGGCCTGAGGAAGACGTCAGTTCGACGTCGAAACGCGTAGCCTATCAACATTAAAACTCTACACATTACCCATCACGTTGGTTGTGTATTTTCTACGACCAAAGCAGCGCCGGTGGTCCAGTTTTTTCCTACTCCCAAATTGTACTCAGTGCAGGATAGAGAGAGGGGGCAGCCCTTTCCGCAGAAAAAGTAAAAGAAATTCATGCTTACCCGGCTGTTGTCTTAGTGACGCGTCCCTCTCTTGACATCCAGTCCGACCTCCCTGGATGATGCGGCAGTCCATGTGACCGCTGCAGCCTGTGATTGGCTGCAGCGGTCACATGGGCTGAAACGTCATCCCAGGAGGCCGGACTAGAGGAAGAAGCAGGGAGTTCTGGGTAAGTTTGAACGTCTTTTTTTTTTACAGGTTGACCTATATTGTGATCAGAAGTCACTGTCCAGGGTGCTGAAAGAGTTATTGCCGATCGTTTAACTCTTTCAGCACCCTGGACAGTGACTATTTTTTTTTTTTTTTTATTCAATACAATATAAAATTCCATACAAGTAAGGAATAAAGAAAATACAATTATGCACATTTTTACATTTTCCCCCTACTCCCACCCCCCACCCTCTCAAGACCGATCTTGGTAAAACAAAAAACAAAAAGAACAAAAATTCTTACCACTCCCCCCAATAGGTTTTGCAGTGTTTGCCTTGATTATAGATTTTCTCATATTTCATTATAATTTTTACATTATTTACCCAAGCATTAAACTCCGGTGGGGAGCTAGATATCCACTTTCTAACTATTAGTAATTTTGCAATAAATAATAGTTTTATTAATCCACATTTTTTTTCCTTAGAAATTTTTAATTTGGAATCATCACCCAGCAACACCAGTTGAGGTTGAAACACTATATCTGGATCTATTTTTTCCAAAATGTTTTTAAAAATTCTATCCCAGTAATCAGCAATCTTAATACAATTCCATAACATGTGCAAATAGTTTGCTTCCGCTGCACCACATCTGGGGCAGTTAGAAGCTTTATTAATCGAGAACTTACTCAAAAGGACTGGCGTATAGTAAAGCCTATGTATCAAATTGAACTGAATAAGCTGATGGTTCATGCTTATCGATACTTTAGAAATATTTTGAAATATTATGTTCCAATCAAGAACACAATCGTTATTCAATTCCTTCTCCCATTTAATAACACAATTAAATTTTATTTTCCTTGACTTTATTTCCATCAGGGATTTATACAACCTGGAGAGAGGTTTTTTTTCACATTTGTATTTTCTCAGTTTTTTGTAGAAGTCATCCATATGGTCTTTATTGAGAGGATTGCCATCTTTAAATTTATCAAATGCGTGCTTTAATTGGATATAGGAGAATCTTTCCTTCTCCGTCAAGTCAAAATCAACTGATAATTTTTCCCATGTTTTGATTTTTCCTTCTTCCATTATATCTAATATAGTGACAGTGACTATTTACTGACGTCGCCTAGCAACGCTCCTGTAATTACGGGTGTACACACGTAGTCACCCGTAATTACAGGAGCCCCATAGACTTCTATGGGCCTGCCCATGCCGTAATTACGGCCTGAAATAGGACATGTTCTATATTTTTCAACGGCACGGGCACCTTCCCGTAAGCATACGGGGAGGTACCCGTGGCCAATAGAAGTCCATGGACCCGTAAAAACGTGCCGTAATTACGGGCGTTTTTACGTTTGTGTGCATGGGGCCTAAATGTACAATTATTCATATTGCCCTGTAGAAAATATAAGTAATAAATAACAAATAATTGATATGTGAATTAATAGTTTTGCCCTTCATCTTTCTTATTAAAAGCCCATACTTCTTTGACTTCCAAGCCCCCAATCCCCATGCGGGCTTTCGTGGATGAGCTCGGAGGGGGTTGACCTGCATTAACCAGATAATTAACATGCTCACTCGTCGTCCCTACTCATTTAACGAACTACGTAAACAATACGATTTTTTGGGACAACACCCATTTTATTACATGCAGGCCTGTAGCTCTGCTCACAAGGTCATTCGACACTTACAGGATCAAGACTGGGATGACTTCTTCTGTCACTTAACTCCATCTCATCAATGCCACAAAAGACTGATCACTACTTATTATAACACTTTAAGAAAACCATTGGACTACACTAAATCGAGATCGGGTGTATCTTACTGGGTTGACCACTTAGATCAAATAACTCATGAAGACATCCTGTCATCTGCAACTATGGCTGCCAAATACCTCCCATCAGCCATGTACTGGGAAATATCCTTTAATATAGCTCATAGGGCTTACGTCTCCCCTTATGGGGGCTTTCTCATGGGTAACTCCTCTGACCATTCGTGTTTAAAGTGTGGATCACCGCACGCAGACTTATTACATTGTCTCTGGTTATGGCCAACTATTGTTGACTTTTGGCGAAAAATACAATATTTTGTGTCGAAAACCCTGTCCATACAATGCCCCTCAACCCAAAAGTGGTGTCTATTTGGGATACTGCCACCTTCGATAATCCTCCCGAAAAATCACAAAAGATTATTATATTATGTCCCTGCGGCTGCTAGGAAGGCGATCCTCCAGGTTTGGATAATTAATACACCCCCCACACATCGTATTTTCCTAGAAAAAAAATATCTTATCTTTTCAGAATGGATTGGGTGGAAACCTCTCTTCGAAAAGAGCTCAAAACTGAAGCCTTTTTTATGTTATGGGAGAACTTTATAGATCTCTTACCACTTCATATAAAACAAAAACTAAGGGCATGCTTTGGCTCCACAACTTGGTATCTAGAACATCAGCTGACTGGTGTGGCACCGATCATGATATGATTCCTTAATATACATACTACATCGCGGTGACAGTGGAGGATACACATGTCCATCCTCTCCCCCCCCCCTCCCCCTCTATACTTCCCTTTCTTTATGGTTTATTTAGTGTGTTTTATGTCCTAAGACTTTTGACACTCTTTCAATTTGTCTTTGGGGTAAAATCTCTAATTCTGTCATCGCTTTATCCAGGACCATTTGAAGTATTTTATACAATTTGTACATTATACAATATACAAAATAATGGTATAAGTGTTCAGAGACGCTATTGTCTTGGGACATCTTGTTGCTTTTTTTTTCGTTTGCTTGTTTGTAACGTTTGCAAAAATAAAAAATACATAAATTAAAAAAATATTTTAAAAAGCCCATACTTGTACAATATTTATTTAAATAAAACTGCATTTTCATTTAATCATCACAGAATCAATTTTCCAATTGCATTTCAAACACTGGATTTATTTCTATTTATTACAGGAACACTGGGTGATCCAGAAATGGGTGACTGTGAATCACACTTATATGTGAAAATCAGCAGCAACAAATGCATTTTAAGGTATGAATCATTCATGGGAGAGCGAGTGTTATCTGTATATCTCTGCAGTGAAAGTGGCTGCTTGCCCCTAAGTGAACAACATTATACAGTTGCAAGAAAAAGTAAGTGAGCCCTTGGGAATCACCTGAATTTCTGCATAAGAATTTGGAGGCGACATCTAATTTATAGCACTTTTTTTATATTTTACAACTTTTTGCACAAGAAAATGTAAAAAGAATGTATTTTTTCTGTTGCTAAGTTGTGTAAACCATAACGTTTTAATTTTTTCTTTGACGGAGCTGTATGAGGGCTTGATATTTGTTAGACGAGAGATAGTTTTTATAGGTACCATTTTTGGATACATGCGACTTTTTGATCACTTTTTATTCCAATATTTGTAGGGCAGAGTGACCAACAAACAGAAATCCAGGTATAGTTTTTTACGGGGTTTTTTTACGCCATTCAACGCGTGGAATAAATAGAATAATACTTTTATAGTTCAGGCCGTTACGGTCGTGGCTATACCAAATATGTATGGTTTATTTATTTTTTTCAATAATAAAGGACTTGATAAGGGAAAAGGGCGATATTGGGTTTTTTTATTACTTGAAACTTTTATTATATTCAATATATAAACTCCAAAAGCAGTTCTGTTAAGGGCTGGGTAATGTTTATAGCACCAACATCCCCCCATGATTTACCCTGCAGGCAGCTCCATAACTATATCAACCATACACAAAAGAACTAGAGCAAGTAGCCAAAAGCATATAAGAATATGAACATTTTATTACACAAATACGACAAACAATATATTAAAAAACATGTAAGGACAAGTCTCTAGTAAAGTTTATGGAGCGAAACCTAGAAATTTCTGGAGAACAGGTAAAGCCAGAAAGGCTGTATTAGATAGCTGCAAGATCTATTGAAGACCCAAAGGGGTTCCATACTAATTACCTCTAATCCCTGTAAACATAGTCGACTAGTAGAAGGGGGGACAGGAGAAAGTGTCAGTGCATGTAAATATCGCCTAGAAGACAGCCTTACCCATAGCAGCAAAAATATTCTATAAATCGATGTACGCTCTAACACAGAGACCCGCAACGCGCGTTTCGCTGTAGGTGCTTCCTCAGGGGGTGTGTGTTGTGTCCTGACAATATCTAGCCCTTATATAGTTTAGAGATAAGTGTACCTGGTGTACACCATCACAACAATGATAGGAACGGCGCATGCTCACCGACGAGACCGGAAGAGAGGCATGCCCCACTTCCGGCTCCAAGCGCTGGAGTGCACATCCAGATTCCCGAGGCGTAACGGGAGTTCCGGACATGCGCAGTGCGCCCAAGGAGCCGAAGAGGGCAATGCATCTCCGCCAGCAACCACAGCACGCGAATGCGCACCTCATCGTTGAAGATGGTTGTTGAAGTCCAAGATACTAAGATGCCTTCACTCTATAGATCAACACCCTGGATTGATATAATAGTAAGTTGAAATGATGTGTCCCAAATACATTACTGCAAATAGATATATATTGCTAAATAAATAGAGAGAAACTCTGTAAAGTAGAGATTAAACATAGAATTATAGTGGTAGTGACATAAGTGAAAAAATTAATACGTTGAACCTAAAAAATTGATGAACAAGTGAAAAAAACATGGATTTGAGATAAAGAAATACTAATATGCATCAATCAAAAATAGAAAAAATACGAAATAAAAATAAAATATATGAAATGAGCAACCTCAAATAAATCTACATAAATGTGAAACAATGGAATGACAATATAAAATTAAGGGGTTAATATTAAACCTAATAAAACGACTTCCGGTTCCGGCGCTGGAGATGCAGGACGCGAGTGACTGAGCTCCCGCTCCCGTCCAGCCTATTTGCTTATAATAGTCGCTTCGGCGGCGACAATCAGCGGTGAAGTCACCAGCCCTGCACACAGAATCATCACAGGTGGTGCCTGTATGGACAGGTACCTCCTCAGAAGCGCGCAGAAGCCAGCCATGGAAGACTCAGCCGCGGCCGTGGTAAAGGGAGGTAAGATGGCGGCGCTTCCCGCCACTGCGACCCTGCTATACACACAGGAAGATGAGCTGCAGCACCATCAGTCCCAGCTTTCAAGCCCGACAGAGCACATAATGTCCGCTCTTCCTGCAGCCATTGATTATGTAGCCCTGGCCCGAGAAGTAGCCAAACAGATAGCGCCAGACCTGCAAAAGGCGCTGGAAAAAACGGTGCAAGATTCCCTAAACCGCGTGCATGCGGAGCTGGCACAAGTCACTATCAGAGCTGATGAGTTAGAGCAGCGTATGACGCTGCTGGAGGATGAAAATGAGCGTCTGCAATCCAAACTCAGAGGGGTGTTGTCTGTTACTACGCAGTTGGGGGACAAGGTGGAGGATCTGGAAAACCGCTCCAGGAAGAGCAACCTGCGACTGGTGGGGCTGAAAGAAGCGGTGATATCTTCTGATTTGCAACGAGTGTGTGAGAGGACATTGCCAGAAGCTTTAGGTCTTCCCCGTCCCTGCCGGGTGGAGAGGGCGCACAGAGTGGGGCCGGACCCCAGAAACCTCCCAGCAACAGACCACAGTTCGCTTCGTCCCAGACAAGTAATCTTTAAGCTGTTGGATTACAATGATAAGGTGGCACTTATGAAAGCTTTCCGCAGCAGATCGCATCCCTTGGAAATACTGGGCATGAAAGTGCTACTTTTTGAGGATTTCTCGGCGGAAGTTGCAAAACGAAGGCGGGCTTTCAGCAAAATTTGCACCGCGCTGTTCCAAGCGAAAAAATACGTTTTAACCTGCCGTACCCAGCAATCTTGCGGGTGTTTCAAGAGAACGGGCGGAACAAGGTTTTCACCACGCCACAGGAAGCGGAGGACGCACTTACGGAGCTTTGTAGGCGCAGACCACAGCAAGAGGAGAGTCACAGTCCAGTACACAGTCCAAATCGCAAGTCGAGAGAAGCCAAACGGAACCGACTAAATATGGAGCGAACCTGGGCAGAAGCTTTAATGCCCACACCTGGATATCCCGGGGGGGTCGAGCCGGAAATGGAGGGGACTCTCCGAAACCGCAGAGGCGTACGCGGGACCGCACCCGATCCACGTCCTACTGATTGAAGGACGAAGATCTTTTCAGCACATTTTATTTAAGCTGATGTGATGATGATTCTGTGGACGCTGTAGACCAATTGCAGATTCTGACCAGATACAGATAAGTTTACAGATAATGTGAAAGTTTTGAGGGAGATATTTGGCGGTAGTATACGGCACTCTGTACCGGTCAACAGCTGGCCTATTGTTATAATGTTACAATGTTATAAGGTTGAAATGTATGCACTCTGGTATTTCCCTGCGTTTTCACTACAGGAGATTAGTGAGGGAGTTAGATCAGGCTCTGAGATTTTTCCTGGTGGGTTGGACTGACCGGGAATGAGACAATGCCTCCTCCACGCAAGGGATTAGCTGTATCTGTCACAGATGGCAGACTGGGGGAAATTGTGATAGAAGATATGGGAAAAGGAGGTAGGGAAACCTTGAGGCGAAGCAAGATTCATGTGGATATGTGATTTTAAGTCTGTTTGCATAAAAGTCATGAAGATATAATCCAAATGGACGTTAGGATGTTAAAATTGATGATATGGAAATGTATAAGAGTGTGCACAGGCGACAAAGAGGTAATGAGGGGGCAAGGGCTGGTGTTACTTCCTCAGGGAAGGAGTCATAGGTGCAGGCTGGGGGGGAGGGGGAGGGAGGGAGGGGCGTGTTCTGACATAACAGAAAAAAGCGAAGTCACGTACACCAGTGGGTATGAAGATCTGCTAACCCTTGCCGCAGGTGATTTGAGGGTTTCGTTAGATAAGGGCCGGTTGGCCTTGTTGGTTCTGGCTTATAAGCCAGGTTTTGGTTATGTTGTTAATGTTAATGTTTATACATGGCTCTTGGAAAAGGACGGATCTGACTCCCCGAACTTAGCACGACTTTTAGGCACTTTAGCTCATCTTATACATGGCCCAATAACATGAAAATAGTCTCTTGGAACGTTAAAGGGCTGAGATCCCCACAGAAACGGACCAAACTTTTACGACACATGAAAAGATTGCACCCAGATGTGGCCCTATTGCAGGAAACTCACCTTACCGAGCCGGAGTTTAAGTATTTGCAAAAATTCTGGGTGGGGCAGGTTTTTGGCTCGTCGGCAAGGGAGGGTAAGGCGGGAGTTATAATTTTGGTACATAAAAATTTTGTGTTTACACTGGTGTCTCAGGAGCGGGATGACGAGGGCCGTTGGATCCATCTAGTGATGGAGCATGCAGGGGAAACCATCAGTATTCATAATGTGTATGGCCCAAATACGGTTAACACTGGTTTTTTGATCATTTGGAAACCCAACTCCAGCAGGATCGCACTAGGTTTTTGATTCTAGGGGGAGACCTTAACACTGTAAGATCTTCAAACGAAGATAGGAGCGCAGGGACTAGTTCGCAGAGAAATAGAGATAAGATCTTGCCCGACTTTTTAAGACACACGGCCCTAATAGATGCGTGGAAGAGTCTACACCCAGATGCGCGGGAATATACACATTTCTCCCATGTTCATCAGTCATGGTCGCGTATTGATTACTTGCTAGTTAGTGACGCATTATCGCGGCGTTTACGTGAAGCGACAATTGAAGATCTAGTCATTTCGGACCATGCTCCGGTTACCATTACCTTGGCCGACACAGTAGCTAGAGGAACGGATTTTATCTGGAGGTTTCCCGCCTTTCTGGCAAAGGACGAGGGCTTTATACAGAAGCTTAAGGGGTGGTGGATGGAATTTGATGGGGATAATGTATCACATCGCTCGGAACCGTCATTGTATTGGCGTACAGCTAAAGCGGTAATACGAGGAAAAATCATGCAATATATGTCTAATCTTAAACGTAAGACGACCGAAGGATACAAGGCAGCGAGCAACAGATTACGGTGTGCATACATAGCATTTCTACACTCTCCATCACTGCCATTGGTGGAGGAATGGAGGGAAGCCAAGCGACAGTTTGATCAATGGTTAGACAAAAGAGAGAGTATTTACCGGTCCCAATTTGATGCCGATTTAATGCGTTTCGGCAATAAAGCGGGCAAATTATTAGCGCGATTAGCAAAAGGGAGGTATGCACCATCGCACATATCAACACTTAACGAGTCAAATGGGACTTCTACCTCAGACCCAAAAAAAATCAATACCATATTAAGTAAGTACTACCAAGCCCTTTACTCAGAAACACCCATAGATCTCCAAAAAGGGAGGGAATTTTTGGAGAAGGTGAAGTTGCCAGGGCTCACCCAGGAGCAAAATGGTCACTTGAGCGCAGAGATTACATTAGAGGAAGTCTGGAGCGCCATTAAGACCTTATCTAACGGAAAGGCCCCGGGTCCGGATGGATTCACATGGGGAGTTTTTTAAATCTCTGAGAGAAGAAATCAGCCCTACCATGGTGGCATACTATAATATTTTACTAAGCACGGGGGCTTTACCAGCAGAGGCTAAAGTAGCGCATATAAAGGTGCTACCCAAGAAGGGGAAGAATCCTCTTGACCCGGGGGCATACCGTCCCATTTCGCTGATAGACCAAGATCAGAAATTGCTCACAAAAATTCTGGCCAATCGGCTGGCTATGTACCTACCCATACTGGTGGGAAAGTCCCAAGTAGGCTTTGTAAAGGGCAGGGCAGCAGTGACAAATCTACGCAAGGTGTTGACGGTGCTAGAAACAGTCAGGCATGATCCCCAGCCAGGTACCAGGCCGGCACTTTTAGCGCTAGACGCAGAGAAAGCCTTTGATAACATACAATGGGAATGGCTGGGGATGGTGCTAGACAAAATGAACATTCAGGGAGACTTCCGGGTCTTCCTGAAGGGAGTCTACAATAGCCCGCAAGCACGTGTTCACTCCTCAGGGTTCCTATCAGATCCCTTCCAATTACATAAAGGAACACGACAGGGTTGCCTCCTATCACCCCTGTTATTCAATCTGGCATTGGAACCTATGGCTAGATACCTGGAGGAATCGGATATGTTCAGAGGCATTCAAGTAGGGTCTTGTGCAGTGAAATTAGCCCTGTTCGCTGATGATGTCATACTTTTTATGTCGAATCCTCAAGAGCATTTAGGGAAGGTTTTTCAATTTTTACAGGAATTTGGGCAATGCTCGGGATATAAAGTCAACATAGCTAAGAGCGAACTGCTGGAGTTGGGCAGGCCATTGCCTAAGACCTTTTGGCAATCTTTGGGTTGTGGGATATCACCGGTTGAGCACTGCATTACTTATCTGGGTATCAAAATAGGGAGGGCACCAGACACTCTGTATGGCCTAAATTATCCCCCGTTAATTAAAAAAATACAAGCGGAACTCACTAGATGGGGCCAATTGCCGTTGTCCCTCCTGGGAAGATGCCATCTGATTAAGATGGTTAGTTTCCCCAGATTGCTATACCCCTTTCAAACACTTCCTCTATTATTGAAGCATGTGGATGTCTCGAAACTGATGGCTTCATTCACTAAATTTATATGGGCAGGAAAAAGGCCGCGCATAGCACTTACCAAGCTCATGATGGGTAAACAAGAAGGGGGTGTGAACTTTCCGAATGTCAGGGGTTATAACGTGGTCTGTCTTTTTCGCCATGTAGTAGATTGGCTTCATGAGACAAGCAATTATTCCAACTTAGATCTGGAAGGGGAGTATGCCTCACCCTGGAACCTAAAAGCTTTGTTACATTGTAGAGTTGCTTCTCTTCCGTGCCGTCTCAAAACCTCCATTGTATTGAGAGATACAGTTCTAGCTTGGAAAGTGGTACGCAAACAGTTTGGGCTACCTCACCTGGTCTCGAAATATATGCCGTTAAGCGGACATCCAGAGTTCTTACCGGGAATAGACAAGGGGGACGGAATTGCCTCATGGGGGAGGGTAGGCATGGGCAATGCAGGGGATCTTATGCACACAGAGGAAAAGAGGTGGTTAACTGGGGAGGAAATCACCACTAAACTCAGACACATAGCAGGGAGGGTCAATTTTTTGCAAGTACTTCAGGTACGAGCATTCTGCACCTCCAGGCTCAGGGATGTGAGTAAGGAAGCTACCTCGCACACTCTGGATGAGGTCATGGGTCCAACAACTGGGAGGGCGACCATTTCGGGACTGTATGGAGCATTGAGAGATGGTTTTGTTCGGCCGCAATCAAGGATTAGTTTTAAAAGCTGGGAACGGTGGACTCAGGATACAGGTATAGGAGAGATCATACTGGGGGGTTGGGAGACGGTACGGAAGAGTGTGATAAATGCGAGCTGGAGGGAAACCTATTTTAAGTTGATGCATGCAGCTATATATGGCTTTAATATTCTGCCTTCACAATCTTTCCCTGACCGCATTACAAGTTGTCCCAAGTGCAATACACCACTGACGAATTTGTGGCATGGGGTGGTGGGGGTGTGTACACACGAAACGATTTTGGGGGATGGTACAGAAGTATATTGAGGACCATTGGAAAACGAATTTCCCAATGACGCCGCAAGCGCTACTATTCCATCAGGCGTGGCCGCCGGAGGAAGAGGGTGCTCGAGGAGTGAGATCACCTCCCGTGCTGGTGCACGATTCTACTGGTAGCCTTGAGATGCCTCCTGAGTAAATGGCTAGAGGCAGACATGCCGGGTTTAGAAATGATTGTGTCGTGGCTGAAACAGTTATTGGTTCTTGAGAGGGTGGAGGTGGAAAGGAGGAAGGAAACGGGAACCAAGAAGCTATTTGATAAGTGGCAAACATTCATAGAATCGCAATGTACAGCAGCCGAAATAGCGGAAATTGTTAGGCCCTTCCAGTACACAAAGTGGTATTGTACACAGCTCTTGGCAGGCACTTTAGGGGGGTTGCAACTCTGAATCAGCTGGGGGAAAAAGGATGAGTAGAAACTTATTGATGACCTAGGTCGTGTCGGGGTTGGGGGAAGTCATGCTTTCGGTCCATCTGAAGATAGACAATTATGCCATGTTCATGTGTTTATATGTGTTATGTTGAATTTAATTCAAAGTTAATTCCATGACAGTAGAGTGCTGCGCACTCATGATGTAACTGTTACGTGAAATGTTTGTAAGAAAATGTGAAAACTGATAATAAAAAAGATATTTTAAAAAAAAAAACCTAATAAAACAATATTATAGAGTGGATTATCCCACAATAGAGATAAATAATGATAAGTCCTAAAAATAATAAAAGTGAAGTATATAAATACTACATGTGTGATAATTTTATCATTTTTCATGAACAGAGCAAAAAGTAATGACAAATAATAAATAAAAGATAAAAGAATAATAAAGTAATAATGTAATAATATACATAAACGCAAAACAATATAAATATATATATATATATATATATATATATATATATATATATATATATATATACATTTCACAGAGAACAAAAGAGGACAGAGAAGGGAGTTGAGGAAAAGGAGGCCGCATAGCATTGAGTTGCAGAAATAGAACAGTGAATCCTCATTTCCAAACGATATCATTATATAGGATGTTCAAAGGACTTCGATCCTTTCTCTCCTATTCAGGCAGCCGGACATAGGAAGGATAAAAAATACCTAATAATGACATACAATACAGAATAAATTAATATAAAAGCATAGATAGTAGAGATTATAAAAAAGGAACAAAACTAAGTTTTTCATTAAGTCCATGAGGTTTCATTGATCCCAACAGGACAATCCATTTGCACTCTTTTTGTGCCAAGACTCTCTTCACATTGCCATCCCTTATGCCACAATGTATTCTATCTATCCCTCGCACAAATAGTGTCCTGGGATTACAGCCATGATGTAAGTTGAAGTGTCTGGGAAAGGTCTTTAGCTGTGTTAGGTCCTCAATTTCACTGGCCCCCCATAATATCACGCATGTGCTCTCTCGTGCGGATTCTCAACTCTCTGGAAGTGAGTCCTATATAAATTTTGGGACAGCCACATATACAACATGTGTCGTACTGCATGAGATGTATTCCCTGATTTCAAAGTGCCTCGTTCCATCAACTGACGAAAAGTTAGTTGCCCGACAGATATTAACACAAGATCTACAATCTCCGCAAGGGTAACATCCCTTTCTGGATCCACGGGAACCAAACGGGCATAACTGACGTAGTATGTAATGACTTTTGATGAGAAAATCTTTTCGATTTTTTGCCCTTCTGGCTGTTACCATAGGTCTCTCTGATAAATTATGAGCCAGTTGTGGCTCGGATCTCAAGATGTACCAATGTCTTTCCAAGATGGTCCTCATCTTGTTCCACTGTCCATTATATGTGGATATGAATCATCACCTGGGTCACTCGTTGTTGTTTGGATCTCAAAAGATCACCACGGGGGGCTGCTCTCGCTTTCCTATACCCCGACTTGATGGTTCTATTGCTATAGCCCCTGTCCCTAAACCTAGACTTGAGATCTTTGGATTGCTGTTCGAGTAGGGCATCGGAGGAGCAGATCCACGTCATCCTGAGGAACTGACCAACCGGGATAGCTTTAATGGTGGATGGATATTATATGTTTTAAAACTTTTTTTTTACACTTATTTTAAGTCCCACTAGGGGACTTGAAGGTCCAACTGTCTGATTTTTTTTTTTCTAATACATTGCACTACCTATGTAGTTCATGGTATTAGATCTGTCAGTCATTCACTGACAGCAAGCCGATTAGGCTTCGCCTCCCGGTGGGGCCTAATCACCTTCCGTAATGACAGAGCAGGAGGCCATTGTTAGGCCTCCTGTTGCCATAGCAGCAGTCGGCAGCCCTCATTGCCTGACAGGGCTGCCGATCTGCTAGCAACCTCTAAGATGCAGTGATTGCTTTCGATTGCTGCATCTAAGGGGTTAATGGCAGGGATCGGAGCTAGCTCCGGTTCCTGCCGTTACAGGTGGATGTCAGCTGTAACATATAGCTGACATCCACTGCTGATGACGCCGCCTCTGCTCCTGAGCCGACGCCATCTTGCCGTGCTATGCAGACCGGGAAACCAGTATTAGGCCTCCGGTTGACATTGCAGCCACCGGAACCCCAGCAATTTCATTGCTGGGGTACCGATGAGCTGCAAACACCTTAAATGCAGCGATCGCTTTTGACCGCTGCATTTAAGGGGTTATAATAACACCAAAAAAGTGCCTCAATAGAATAATTTGGTCAAACACCAAAGTCATAGTTTAAACACATATGCAGAAAATCAGTTTTAAATGCAAAAACCCAAACATTTTCAAAATAAAATAGTTTTTATTGACACATGATAAAAATACAAAATATAGTTAATAGCATCAAAAATGGATTAAAATATAAGTCCTCACAGTAAAGAAAATACGGAGTGGGCTACTGGCCATAACATCTATACCATACACAAGTACATTGTAAATAAACTGCCATGGTGAGTCACATAAGAAAAATAAACAACTGTGAAATAGACCATCAGAATCGATAGACAGAACTGGCAAGGTAGCCAAAAAATAATAGAATAGAAGTTGACAGACCATGCAGATATACAATGGGGTAAAGAGTAGCGATGTGCCGGGAGCCCACTTACACCCAACGCGTTTCGCCACCAGGCTTCGTCAGGGGGAAAAAAATGGAGGCTCTTTGACAGGTTAAGGTATATATATATGTCTACAAATCTTAGTTTAATTGGATTTACCTGAGGCATGGTTGGTATGATCACGAAAACCGAAAGTGTAGTAGTTAGGGGCAGACACTCCGCATATCCAATAAGAAATTTTGTAAATGACTCAGTGAGAACGGAGGTAGGTGTAAAAACCACAGGGATTGGATGAGGTAAGTGTCAATCACATCTAGTGACCGGAAGTAGGTCAACACGAAACTGGAAGTGAGCTAATTTGGGGCGGTAACTCCCCATATCCAATCAGAAACTTCATAACAGACTCAGTGAGAGCAGAAATCAATGTAAAAGCCACCGGGATTGGGTGGAATGAGTGTCAATCAAACGACTGGAAGAAGGTCAATATAGCAAATGCTGAATAATATTTAAGGGGTTAATGTTGAGGAAATAAGCTAATTTCGGTCCCCGCCATTACAGCCGGATGTTAGCTATAATACACCGCTGACATCCGGCGATGATGGCACGAATCAGCTTCTGAGCTGGTGCCATTTGTTTGTCGTATGCATACGGCAAACTGCAGGAAGCACTGGCTTTCCATGACGTATCCATACGACAAATGTCGGGAAGGTGTTAATGGCCTGAACTATAAAAATATTATGTTATTTTTTCTGCACCGAGAACACCGTAAAAAAAAACTAAAAACTAATGCCAGAATTGCTGTTTTTTTTTTTGTCACTTTGCGTTCCACAAAATGGAATAAAAAGGGATCAAAAGGTTGCTTGTCCCCTAAAATAATACCAATAAAAACTAAATTAGGTATCTTCGTATTATTGTAAAGTGGAAGTGTTTAGGAACCACAGCCACGGGCATAGTACATAAAAGTCGCCAATGCTCTGCTGACTCAATAATTGCAGAGTTCCAAATCTCCTCTGGCATTAACATCCGCACAAAAACTGTCCCCCAGGAGCTACATGGCATGGGTATCCATGGATGAGCAACTGCATGCGAGCCGTACATCACCAAAGCTTTCAAAGGCAAAGGCCTTTTTCTGTTTCAGTCTGTGCCCCAGTGCATAAAACAAGGTTTCTTAAAGGCATGGTTGGGGGAGTTTGGTGTGTAAGAACTTGACTAACCTGCACGGAGCCCTGACCTTAACCCCATCCAACACCTTTGGGATGAACTAGAACGGAGACTGCGAGTCAAGCCTCTCCTCCTGACCTCACAAATACTCTTCTCGATGAATAGGCAAAAATTCCAAAAGACACACTCCAAAATCTTATAGAAAGCCTTCCCAGAAGAGTGGGAGCTGTTTTAGTTGCACAGGGGGAACCAACTCCATATTAATGCCTATGTATTTAGAATGGGATGTTATAAAAGTTCCTCTCGGTGTAATGTGTAGGTGTCCCAATACTTTTGTCCATAACGTTTTGTGTGGCCTAAGGCTACATTCACACGAGTGTGACAGACTTTACCTTCTGTCCGTGTGCGTTGCGTTATGCATCAGTGTGCTTTGTGACTGGCATGCGTTTTTTCACGCACTCGCAAGCACTTTAAAAAAAAAAAAAATTGCTGATGCGTAAAACAAGGACGGCACACAGATGTCCATGGCTTTCACGCCCCCAATATAGGACATGCAGTGAGTTTCACGCAACGGACACTCACAGCGTGAAAACTCCTGCATGTGTGAATAGCCCCATTGAAATCCGGCATGGTTTCAACGCACAGCAACACGGACGAGATTTACGCTCCTGTGAATGAGCCCTTACAAGCAGAGAAAATGTGATATTTTTTTCAATTTTCTATAGTTTGGTGCTTCACAAATAAACAATAAATTTACCCACCAAAATGTATCACTAACAAAAAGTACATAGTGTCATGAGAAACCTCCGAATCGCTTGGATAAGTGAAAGCATCCCAAAGTTATTACCATGTAGTCAGATTTCATAAATGTGGCCCTGTTAGGAAGGTCAAAACTTTCTGCGCCCGCAAAGTGTTAAAAATGTTAGGTTGTGTTTACTCAGGTTGTCTATGTCTTATATTAAATTTAGTTAGGCCTCATGCACACGACCGTAGCCATGTGCACGGCCATGATTTTCGGGTCAGCCGGGAGCGAAGTGTCACCAGCAAGCCTCCCGCAAATCGCGGGCCGTGCACATGGCCGCGGCCATTATTTGCTATGAGCCAGGACCGCAGAACACGGCCGTAATAAGACATGTCCGTTCTTTCTGCGGTCCAGGATCCTGGGCCATGCATGGACCGTGGAAACCACGATCGTGTGCATGGCCCCATAGGAATGAATAGGGCCGCAATTCTTCCATGGATTTTGAGGGGAATTGCGGCCGCAAAAGCACGTTTGTGTGCATGTGGCCTAAGGCTGAATCTAGTGGTGTGAAAAATATTAAAAATAGAAAAAATAAGGATAAGGGGTTAATAATTTTTCACAATTTGCATTTTGTATGAGTCTTAATTTCTTATTTGTTTGATAGGTCTGAGCTCTTGTCTCTTCTGAGAACCTACAACTGCTATCATCAAGGGAAGAGCTTCCAACTGCGACATAATGAGGTGACAACACATGATTTCTATCTATATTTAAAACATATCAAACCTATCAGGTGACATTTCATGTGTGTACATGAGGAATTTCTGGCCATTATATGACTTGTATGTGGCGTTTTTTAGCAGTTTTCACCCTGCAGGTTCTATCTCTAATTCACAGTTTTATCTGAGCTAGTGGTTACATATATTGTAACTGTTACAGTTATAAATCAGGAGGCTGAGCTGCGACCTCCTTCATTATAACTGTACTAGTATAGAAAACCCCCACACAGTATAATGCCCCCATAGCTGCCCCCACACAGTATAATGCCCCCCATAGCTGCTCCCACACAGTATAATGCCCCCACAGCTTCTCCCACACAGTATAATGCCCCCCCCATAGCTGCCCCCACAGTATAATGGCCCCTATAGCTGCCCCCACACAGTATAATGCCCCCCATAGCTGCCCCCACACAGTATAATGCCCCCCATAGCTGTCCCCACACAGTATAATGCCCCCCATAGCTGCCCCCACACAGTATAATGCCCCCATAGCTGCCCCCACACAGCATAATGCTCCCCATAGCTGCCCCCACACAGCATAATGCTCCCCATAGCTGCCCCCACACAGTATAATGCCCCCCATAGCTGCCCCCACACAGTATAATGCCCCCATAGCTGCCCCCACACAGCATAATGCTCCCCGTAGCTGCCCCCACAGTATAATGCCCCCCATAGCTGCCCCCACACAGCATAATGCTCCCCATAGCTGCCCCCACAGTATAATGCCCCCATAGCTGCCCCCACACAGCATAATGCTCCCCATAGCTGCCCCCACAGTATAAAGCCCCCCTCCCTCCCATACACAGTTGAGCTGATATTTTTTTGTTCTAGGAAATTATCTAAGCCTTTTTTTTTATCATTCTTTATTTATTTTTCTTTTGTTTTTATAACATACAAAACATTTTTGATAAGAAATCTATGAAAAGACAAATCCTTCATGGAAATAAACATAATTGTAGGTGAAGAGCCTCAATGCAAGATGATACACATAAGACTTCTATATACAACAGTCGCATATAAATCACATACACAAAAGCTATCCACCCAGCAGTATTATCATAAAGGGTATGGATTCATAAAGGAAGCGGGGAGGGGAGGGGGGGGGGGGGCATGAGATGATCCAACTCAATGGGTTAGAGAACATATACAAACATAAAAGAAAGCACACTGTCTCATGAGAGAAAGCAGCGTAAAGGATAAGAGTCAATCACTGTGTGGTAGACGTGTGTTGTGCCAGAGTCTGAAAATCAATCCAAGGTTGCCAAATTTTAATGAAAGTATCATGTCTTCTATTAATATAATATAATACTGTGACTAGATATAATTGTTTCCGTTCCGTTAAATTGTAAATTTACTGCCTGGATAGAACGATTTAAAATGAATTTTAATAAAGAATTGTTAAAATGGGCTCACATAGCCAAATTACAACAGGCTCAGCAGGGTGGTCAGCAGCAGAGACAGGTCTATTGCAGTGATAGGTAAAGTTCACCCCTAGACCAGCCTCTCCTATTATTTTATAACTGCTGAACCCAGCCTGCTCAATGATTCACGCTACTCAGCGCTAATCCGCACTAATCCAACGCGTTTCTGCACCCACTGGTATTTGTGGGGCATCATCAGGGATTAATTATGTTGTTTCTGCCGGCTCGCACAGTTCTGTGCTTAGTACACCTCCCGGCCCGTGCACGATTAAGATAGTAACATCGCACACGAGCCGGAGAGGTGCCGGTCTTTTAACATGCTCCAGCCCTCCCCCTCTGCTGACGTGCCCGCAGCTCACCGCCAATCCCGATACAACACGTCACTCATGACGTGTCAGGACTGCGGCACGCCCCCCTCCTTCGGCCGCCAATCAGAAGAGGTTAGGACGCACTGCGTCCCTGGTAACCTTAGAGATCCGAAAAGCGGATATATCAACAACTTAGGGATATAATATTATGTATTGGACACAGATCAAAGTAAAAGCATCACTGTTACTGAGCAAGAGTCGATCAATCAGTTATAACCGGAGTTATCAAGTATTCGCATCTCAAATAGTAAGGACGCGCATACGTCCGGTCGTCATGGAAACATTGTAAACTTCCTTCAACATACATTAACCCAATGTATGGCTGCCAAAGAGCAGTCTATATCGCTAGGGGGTCCTTTATTATTATTTATACCAGACAGACTGCAGTTGATAAATTAATCTGACAGGCATTTCTAATGTGAAGAGTAGGGTCACCCTTCAAGTGGCCCTAATGACATCATAGAATAAAGGATTTGAATCACAGCAGACACACCAACTTTGAGGAATTTATCTGGGGGGCATTCATGATGTAAAAGTGAGGCCACACTTCAGGTGAATCCTAATGAAGTCATAGAAAACATGCATAGGAGATTTGTTCATTCAAACCAAGTGGGCTCATAGTTCGCATCCGGAAAATCCATTGTGCCTCTTTTTGTAGGATTATTTTGTTAATATCACCACCTCTAGGTGTGGATCTGATATGTTCAATACCTTGAAATTTGAGACACAAACTATCCCCACTGTGACATTCCCGGACGTGGCGTGATACCGGAGTATCCTCTTTCCTCCTACAGTCCCCAATATGATCCCGGATTCTCCTTCTGAATTCTCTAATGGTTTTACCAATATATTGTTTTTTACAGTCACATGTGATCAGATATACGATTCCCTTGGTTCTACAATTAATGTAGGTTCTATTATCAAATATCCTTCCTGTGGTCGCACTTTTAAAACTGCTGCTACATGCAATGGACACACATGCCTTACATGAACCACATCTATAGCTCCCCTTGAGGTTGCTACTTAGCCAAGTGGTGGGTGAATCCTGCCCACTCATGTGGCTGTGTACAATATGATCCTTGACATTTCGCCCCCGTCTGAATGTTATCAGGGGGGAAACTCCTACCAGGTTCCCTATGTCAGGGTCAGCTTTTAGGATCCCCCAGTACCGTTGTAAAATTGATCTCACCTCTGTACTAGCAGAGTCAAACGTCCCAATGACCCTAATGAGATCATCATCTTTTTGCTTTGGTCTGGGGTTCAATAAGTCATCCCGATTGCACCCCAAGGCATGCTGGTAAGCCTGTCTTAGGATGTGTCTAGGGTATCCTCTATTCATGAATCTATTCTCTAATTCACGTGCTGACGTTTGGAAGTCAGATAGAGTTGAGAAATTCCGTCTTGCCCTCAAATACTGACCCTTTGGGATCCCCCGTTTCAAGTTCATCGGATGGCAACTCTCCCATCTCAGTAGACTATTAGTAGCCGTTTTTTTACGGTGCATACTAGTTTGAATATTACCCGTAGCAGTTTTAGATATTGATATGTCCAGAAATGTAATTTGGTTAACATTTATCTCTGACGTAAAAAATAGACCCTTATCATTCACATTTAGTATTCCCACAAATTCCTCAAATTCACTTTTGGTCCCTTTCCACAATATCAAAATGTCGTCAATGAATCTAATCCACAAAATAACGTGAGATGTCCAGTGCTCCATCATCTCACTAAAGACACATTCCTCTTCCCACCAACCCAGATACAGATTGGCATAGGTGGGTGCACATGGGCTCCCCATCGCCACTCCTCTGAGTTGGTGGTAGTATTTCTGGTCGAACAAAAAGAAGTTATGCTCAAGAATGAATTTTAACAAGGAGACAACAAACTCATTATGGGCTTTAAATTGTGTTCCTTTCCCTTTTAGGAAGTGTTCAATCGCCATGCATCCCTGATCGTGAGGGATCGAGCTATAGAGTGCCTCAACGTCCAAGGACGCCAATAGTACATCATGATCACATCTTATGCCATCCAACCTTCTAAGAGCGTCCATCGTATCCCTAATATAGGACGGAAGAGATACTACAAATGGTCTAAGAATCTTGTCTATGTACAAACTCGCATTCTGCGATAGACTATTGATTCCAGACATGTTAAAAGACCGGCACCTCTCCGGCCCGTGTGCGATGTTACTATCTTAATCGTGCACGGGCCGGGAGGTGTACTAAGCACAGAACTGTGCGAGCCGGCAGAAACAACATAATTAATCCCTGATGATGCCCCACAAATACCAGTGGGTGCAGTAACGCGTTGTATTAGCGCGGATTAGCGCTGAGTAGCGCGAATCATTCAGCAGGCTGGGTTCAGCAATTATAAAATAATAGGAGAGGCTGGTCTAGGGGTGAACTTTACCTATCACTGCAATAGACCTATCTCTGCTGCTGACCACCCTGCTGAGCCTGTTGTAATTTGGCTATGTGAGCCCATTGTAACAATTCTTTATTAAAATTCATTTTAAATCGTTCTATCCAGGCAGTAAATGTATCATGTCTTCTATCCGCCCAGCTGGACAATTCTTCAAATCTACAGATTTGGGCTACCTTAGTCAACCAGATTTGTAAAGGGGGTGGTTGAGTTTGTAACCAATAAAGCGGGATCAGAGTTTTCGCCGCAGCAATTAGGTGTGTGGTTAAGTTACGCTTTGATGGCTTATACTTATCAGAAGGCTTAGAGAAAGCAATCATGTCATCCAATGTCGGCTTTACATCTCCAACATTCTGCCGAATCAGCCATGTTATGTCTATGCAAGAACTCCGGTGTTCTATACCATCTGGACAAAAGCTTATAATGGTTTTCCGGAAGGCGCAGACAATTCGAGAAACCATGTGAATGTCTAAGAATAAAAGTAGTTTCAGTGTTAGAGAAGGTAGTACCTGTCTCCTCTTCCCATGATGAAATAATGGCAGTCTTAACAGACGAGGACCTACTCACCAAGGTGTTATACAAATTAGAAATGTTCCTAGTATTGGGAGTCTGAGCTAACAATATCTTTTCCATATCATTTACATCTCGAAGTGGGTAATGAAGGTTTCAAAATTGCGAGTTCTCGGAAATAAGGTTCATCCGGTACTATATGAGTCCCCAGGATATCCCTAAAAGAATATGTATTAAGTGCCTCCCACATGTCTGGATATGCTATAATGTCTATGTTCAGTAGGTCAGGTATAAGCCCCATCGGTAAACAAGGGGAAGGTGATGGCATGAGGGAGGGGTATAGAGAGTGGCAAACCTCACACATTCCCTTAGTCAGGGGGTCAAAAGAGGGTTTTCTAAATACCCTTGGACCAGGTCTCCACAAATTCTTATAATACGAGGCCTCCCACAGAGACTTCAGAGCAAGGGTAATGGTTTGGTATTTGGAAGACTTAATCACGTCCATCCATCTATTAAGCTGGATAGCTTTATAGTATAACTGCATGTCAGGCATACCAACACCTCCAGATATTTTTTTCGTTATTAAGAGTGAGTAAGAAAGTCTTGGCTTCTTATGATTCCAAAGAAACTTAGAGAAAATCCCTCTCAGAGATTTGAAAAAAAACCTGTGGAAGGCCCACAGGGACCATTTGTAGTTCATAGAGAATCTTGGGCACAATATAAGTCTTCAACAGATTCTTTCTGCCTAACCATGAGAGAGGAGGAATATTATACTCCGTAGTTAACTTAGTCACCTCTGAAAGAAGGGGGGAGGAGTTTAAGTGGCATAAATCGGAACATTTATTGGACAGGCGAATTCCTAAATATTTAATGTTGCTCTTGGACCAGAGAAAAGGGGACGTTGATTGCTCCTTCAGCATATCAGTCCGCGAAAGAGTTATATTTAACACCTCAGACTTGTTAACGTCAACATTAATCCCTGAAATGTTTCCATATTGAGTCAGTATATTTGTGAGCGCAGGTAGACCAAGCTGAGGGTTAGTGACCAAGAATAAAAGGTCGTCTGAAAAAGCTGTGACCTGTAATTGTGTTGAGCCAAACTCCATGCCTTCTGCGGTGTTGCTATCAGTGTGTGAAGAGTGGGAGAAGAGGGTTGCATTGACAATCCAACACAATGGGCAGCACTTTGAACACATTTTATAAGTGGTCAGAAACTTGTAAATAACTCATGAAAGAATAAAGTAACGTTAAAACCAAGCACACCATTGTTTTTCTTGTGAAATTATCGATAAGTTTGATGTGTCACATGACCCTCTTCCCATTGAAAAAACTAAAGTTGGATACAAAATGGCCGACTTCAAAATGGCCGCCATGGTCAACACCCAGCTTGAAAACTATACTAATGTGCCACAAACAGGAAGTTAATATCACCAACCATTCCCATTTTATTTAAGCGTATCCATATAAATGGCCCACCCTGTACATTAATTGTGGAACAGTTGGAGGAATGACCGGCCAACAGATCGATAAAAGCATACATTATATGAATATCTATAAAACATGTTTGGTAAATAATAATAAATAACTTACTTTAAAATGGAAACATAAGAATGGATATATCAGAGGGAAAGGTGGGTGCCGCTGGTTGCTAGGTTACTCAGAGGATGCCGAGACCATCATGATTTCCATAAATTAGACACCTCTACTAATAATAGATTGACCCTTTATGAAAAAGACTTTATTTTAAAAAAGGCCAATAATTGAAGAGAGATCGAGCAGACTATGCCCTCAATGCATCAGGTGACTGGAGGTTTGATACACGTCACATTCCGAAAAAAGATAATACTCCACATGACTACAATATTCACCAAAGCACTAAAAAAATCAGGTCAATCTGGTTCTACGATTCCTTTCAATAAATTACCCACTTATAGTAGATCCTTTAAGAACAGTTCTAAACTTAGATCTAATTACAAGATGACAAATCAGGAAGTAGCAGAGACTGCTTCGATTAATACCAATACCAATATGAACGATACCTCCACAAATGTATCATCGTCAAAACCAATTTGCAATAACACTTGATTACACTTCCCTTTTAGGATCAGTTGCCGAACAAACCGACCCTTCAACAGCAGTTTACCCAGACAATAATATACCTATGAATGTTTTCAAATCATCAGATCTAGAGGCCCACCTTCTTCGTTTACACTAAGGCTGGGTTCACACGACCATGTTACGTCCGTAAAGGACGGAACATATTTCGGCCGCAAGTCCCGGACCGAACACAGTGCAGGGAGCCGGGCTCCTATCATCATAGTTATGTACGATGCTAGGAGTCCCTGCTTCTCCGTGGAACTACTGTCCCGTACTGAAAACATGATTACAGTACGGGACAGTCCTGTAGTCTCTATCTACACATAATACTTCTCTTTTTTCAGAAGTGTCTATTTCTAATCACATCCTACCCAATGATGGTTCTCCCAATAGTTCATACACTAGTCATGTCATATCCGAACATAATGAACAGAGGTGTACTACTGTTTATTCCAAATCTGATTACCCTACATCTTCCTTAGATATTACTTACTCTGCCGTTTCTTTTTTAGGGCTCCCCCCTCAGCTAACCATGTCCCCACTAACCCCCATAGTGACAAGCAAAGATTTACTGATTCCTTACATTATGAGCCCAAAAGCACAAACCATTACTCATTTTTTTCCGAAAATTCTGAAAATTTCCACCAAAAGAAAACTAGACAAAGATATAGAGGACGGAGAGGAGGAAGGAAACGCAATAAACCAATCTGTGCCACTCAACACAAAGAGAAATTTGATCAAATCATAAAACTGTTTAATTTGTCATCTTATACCCTAAACATACATGAAATAAGCTTATTAAACAAAGGTCTTTCATTTTGTCCTACAGCTCCATCAGATACTTTCGAACTGTTTATGGACCTTAATAGGTTCCTTAGGAAATTGACATTAGTTAGGCACTTTGCCATTTCAAAATCCAACTTGGTGCCCTCTCTCACATCTGATTCCCATGTGACTAATTCAACTCCCACTGTCGTTTCAGTAGATGTCCATTCAAAATCAGAATTCTATCCATTACATCATCAAGGCTCTCTTTTGGACACCTTTTCAACCTTGGTAGGCAATGAACTTAGAACACTTGACAATCCCTGTACCTATCCAGACAACCTCACACTACATGAGAGAAGGGCAATTAAAACACTACGTAGCAATGAAGATATTGTAATCTGCCCCGCAGACAAAGGGGGCGGCATTGTCATCCAAGATAAAAATAAATATTTAGGAGAAACATCGCTAATTTTAACTGATAGTAAGTTTTATTGCAAATTGCCTGCTAATCCACTCCCATCTTATATATGCGAATATAAAATCCTAATAGATGCAGCCTTCAAAGATGGACTACTTGTCCCCTTTCCCAATATGCCTTTCATTTACCACCTCCCGAAAATTCACAAGTCACCTACTAATCCCCCTGGACGTCCCATTATTTCGGAAATCGGCTCACTCACAAGTAACCTTTCCCATTTTGTGGATCTGCACCTTCAACCTTTTGTGCTTAATTTACCATCATATCTAAAAGATTCCACTCAATATATCAAAGATCTACTTAGTCTAAAAATAGACTCATCTACATCCCCAATACATTTTTTTAACAGCTGATGTAACTGCGCTTTATATAAATATACCACACGACAAAGGTCTGAAAGTAACCAATTCCTATTTATCGACTAGCACCTCCATTCCAACTGCGCAGGTTCTGTTCCTAATTAACTGCATCAAATTCATTCTCCTACACAATGTCTTTAGTTTTGGTAATCATTTTTTAAATCAGGTTAAGGGTTGTGCAATGGTCACCCGCTTTGCACCAGCATATGCTAATCTCTACATTGGAGCTTTTGAGGAACAATATATTTATGGGGAACATCCCTTCAAAGATAACATTTTACTATACAGACGCTATATCGATGACCTCTTCTTTGTATGGAAAGGTGAAGAGGAAGAAGCCTCCCGATTTATTGAAATTTTAAACTCAAACGAT
Source organism: Rhinoderma darwinii (assembly GCF_050947455.1). Classification (NCBI taxonomy): domain Eukaryota; kingdom Metazoa; phylum Chordata; class Amphibia; order Anura; family Rhinodermatidae; genus Rhinoderma; species Rhinoderma darwinii. The sequence goes on along the minus strand of NC_134697.1, from coordinate 80,996,688 downwards.
TTTGATTTATCTTTTACACACATTTTCTCTGTAACATCTATAGATTTTTTAGACTTGACTATTCATTTTGATAAAAGCAGCAATAATTTTACTACAAAAACACATTTTAAGTCAGTGGATGTCAACAGCTACATTGATTTTAAGCATGCCCATCACCCCCTTTGGATAAAAAAAATTTACCCTTCGGGCAATTTAGAAGGGTGAGAAAAAAATTGTACTACAGACAGCAATTTTGATAAAGAATGCAATATCCTAGAGAAGAGATTCAGAGAAAAAAAACTTTCCTACTGATCTCATAAAAGGTGCACGCTCCAAAGCTGCCAAGTTATCCCAAGACTTCTGTATCAATCAAATACACAAAAAATCTGAACCAACAAGTTGCAGTACTAACTTTATCACCGCATACAATAGTGGGAACAAATCAGTTAGAGCTATTTTATCCAAGCATTGGCACATTCTAAGAAATGACCCTTACCTAAAAAAAATGAATTACCAGACAAACCAAATATTACGTTCAGCTGTTCTCAAACACCGAAGAATATTCTTGCTCCGAGTAGAGTACAAAAGTCTAAACCACCCAGTCCGAAAATGTTTCCTAACTTTCTTGGTTCATTTAAATGTGGCCATTCACGCTGCCTGTGTTGCAACAATATTACTCATAGAAAAGATACATATATATCTACAGTCACTAGCGAATCTTTTCCTATCAAATCATTTCTCAATTGTGGTAGCTCCTATGTGATATATCAATTAGAATGCTCCTGCCATTTACAGTATATAGGCAGGACGACACAATGTTTACGCACTAGAATTAACAAACACAGGTTTAACGTTAATTCGGGCTTCCTCAAACATAGTCTCTCTCGGCATTGTGCTTCTGTACATAACCGACAATTTGAAACAATTACCATCACTCCCATCGAACATATTCAGCCTGATGTTCCCAACAGATTTTGCAAACTAAAACAAAGGGAGAATTACTGGATTTTCAATCCAGGGGGCTTAAATTATATTTCAGAATCATCATTGGATTTATGTACTGTGTATCTATACATGTTTTATCCATTTATTTGCACACCAGTGATCTACTTCATTTGGTTGTATTACAAAAGCTTTTAATTTTCATAAACACTGTTTTAATTATAAGTATACCCCCTAACTTTTTATCTCTTGGATTAAAGAGAATAGATTCGGCATTTTGATTACACCAAAACATCAAAATTTGAAGTGTAAATACAGTCCTACTATATATTATTTGATCATCTGATTACACGCAGTTCATTTGTCTAAACTACAATATACATTGTCAAAGAATACCATTACACAATATATGTTGCTAGAAACAGATACACATACATACAATTTTGTAATAATAATTTTTTATGACTTACCGATCCGCAGCTTTTTGTGTCACTGTGTGACTTTTTGAAAAAGCAGAAAGGAGACCCCCAAGTGGCTGGCAGGGATAATTAAACAATGAAGAGAAATGTGCCTAGGCACAAAGTCCCAATTTCCCAGCCACCAGTCAATTAGTCGAAATGTCAGTAAAGGCAGTTAAAACATAACTTTTATTAATGTATCAAACAGACAAACGACACTGAAGGGTTAAAATTGTATCAGAAGACGGCCAGTGTGTAGCAAAGGGTCAATGTGCATGCATCCAGTACAACACTGGACGCAGTGAGAGAAACTTATTCGGCAGCTGCAGACTGCCGTGCATAGAAACAGTTCCCCCGGGTAAAGGCAATAACTGGACCGTCAGTGATATATTAAAATGGCGATAGCCCCCCCGACATGTTTCGCTGCAGAAGCAGCGTCCTCAGGGGATAACACGGGGCTAATGAGCGCGCGTTTTGAAAACTGCTCCCTATATAGACTCGTATGCCTACGTCTGCATGACGTGTGACGGCAATGATTCTCCTCAAAGCCAATCAGGTGGCCACAAAAGACAAGCCCCCACGCCAAAAAGAATGGCATGACAACAAGCCAATAGAACACCGGAATCAGGCATCCAGTCACCACGGAGGCTGAGCGCAAGCGCACATCAGTCACAGTGGGTGATAGTCATTCAGAGAATTCTGTATGCGGGGAGATTGACAGCATGGGCAGCCAATAAGGAGTGCAAAACGGCACCCAATTGGGATAACAAAATCCAAACAAGTGGATACCGTAAAAAGCCTCAATACAGGATGACAGCAAATGCATACAGCACAATATACGTGTCATGCTAGCCGCAGGGAGAACAAATTGCAGCCACACAGCACAACACGCAGAGTCGGCATACGCGAGTGCATAACAATATATTGATTTAACACAATACATCCATTCTAGTCAAATCTAATGGACAAAAACGAATAGTAGGAGAGAGCAGGGATCAGAGCGAGTCGTCTGTTGGATCGATAACAACATCAATAATAATATACATGCTCACCAAGCATAAATAAGGTTAGCTAAGTACACATCAAGACAGCAATGATGATCAGTGTGTCACATAACTGTCAGAACGACAGAGGTATAATAAGGGAAAGTATATTCAGCAGAGAAAATTAATTCAGCAATAAAGGTTAATGATAATAAGAAAAGAGGGTACAGTGCCAACTACAAAAAAGCCATGAAGGTGAACCCCTCATTTAGGCCATTAGGACTCAGAGAACTGAGCCTATGTATCCATCGTGCCTCCTCCTGCAGTAATCTTCTGTCCAAGTTTCCGGCCCTAGGTCCGAGTTTTAATTGCGTAATGCCCCAAAATTGAAGGACCTTGGAGTCGCTCCCATGAAAAGATCTCACATGTCTAGAAATGGAAGTATCCTCTTTCATATTGATACTACTGACATGTCTGGAGATTCGTCTCCTGAGTTGCTGAGTGGTCTTGCCAACATACAGTTTGGGGCAGGGGCATCTGGCAACATATACAACACCAGTAGTTTGACAGTTAATAAAGTGTCTGATGGTAAATTGACAACCATTTAGGGGGTTGGTAAAACATTTGGTCTTGGGCATATATGTGCAGAAGGAGCACCTTCCACAAGGAAAGGAGCCCACCGCAGGAGCTGAGAGCCATGTATCGCGAGGGATGAGTGGTCTAGAATAATGACTCCGCGTAAGAAATTCACGGAGGTTCTTACCGCGTCGAAAGGTCACACTAGGAATGTCCGAAATGGCGTCCACTAAATCAGGGTCAGACCGCAAAATAGCCCAATGCTTCTTTAGAATCCTAGAGATCTGAGTGGAACAAGTGTCAAAATTGCCAATACACCTAATATTGGAACCTCCAGATCTTTCCTCAACATTAGTATTTCTGCCAAAGAGCAGTTCCTCTCTGGGAGTGGCCCTAGCTCTGGCATAAGCTCGGTGTAGTATTTTTTTGGGGTAGCCTCTTGCCGAGAATTTATGGAAGAGGGCATCACATTCTAATTTGAAAGTGTGTTCATCGGAGCAGTTCCTTCTGGCCCTAAGGTACTGACCGATAGGTATCCCCCTCTTGAGTGCTGGTGGATGAAAGCTACCATATTGTAAGAAACTATTGGTAGCAGTCTTTTTTCTGAAGACATTAGTGTGGACACCGCCACCAGAATCCAGAGAAATCTGAAGATCAAGAAAATCAATAGTGTCTTTATGTATGTGGTGAGTGAATTTCATGCCAATGTCATTGTGATTAAGTATATCTATGAAATCATGAAAAAGTGTAGTGTCACCATCCCAGAAGATCAGTATATCATCAATATACCTCCCCCAGAATAGTATATGACACGTGAAAAAAAGTAGGTCTTCATTAAAAATTAAAGTGTCCTCCCACCACCCTAGAAATAAATTTGCATAAGTGGGTGCACAAACTGTGCCCATTGCTGTGCCTTTTACCTGGTGGTAAAATTTACCATCAAATAAAAAATAATTGTGAGTTAATAGAAATTTGAGAAGTGAAAGTATCAAAGTGTTGTGTGCCTGAAATTGTGTTCCCTTAGTGTTCAGAAAGTACTGTACCGCCTTTAAACCCAAATCATGTTCAATATTCGTGTAAAGTGATTCTACGTCAACAGTGGCGATTAAAGTAGTGTCAGTGACATTGATCCCCTGGATTCTGGTGAGGGTGTCCTTGGTGTCCCTCAGAAAAGAAGGTAGGGCTTTAACAAAGGGCGCCAACATTTCATCGACATATGTACTGATGCCCTGTGTCAGATTGTCGTTTCCAGAGACAATGGGTCTCCCAGGAACAGGTCTTGTGTCCTTGTGAATCTTTGGAAGTGCATAGAAAGTTGAAATAGTCGGAGTGGAATTGTACAGGAATTTAAATTCATCTGGAGTAATAAGTTGTCTAGATTTAGCATCATCCAATAGAGAGCAAAGCTCTGATGTAAAGAGATTAGTAGGGTTCCTCTCCAGGATGACATATGTGGATCTGTCATCAAGTAGTTTGTGGACCATGGATGTGTAATAAACACGATCCATGACCACGATGTTGCCACCCTTGTCTGAGGATTTTATAATAATTTCATCATTATTGCACAGTGTGTCTAGTGCAGCCTGTTCCATTTTATTCAAATTATGATTGGTGCCATGTTTGTTGGCTTTAAGTTTCCCCAATTCGGAGCTCACCAATTTGACAAAAACGTCGATATGTGCATATTGTGCAAAGGGAGGGGTCATCTTTGATCGAGGTCTTAGAGACGAAAAAGGGCCTGTGGCTGAACTGATACGATGTTCATTTTCATCAGACAAATCCTCAAGGGCCTGTAAAGTCCTACGTTCACTAAAGTCCATTTGATGTTCATCACTGGTTTTGGTCTTAAAATATTTATGCAATGCCAGCTTCCTGGCGAAAAGATGAATATCCTTAACCCAGGAGAACTCGTCAAAAGCAAATGTAGGAGTATAAGAGAGACCCCTCCGTAAGAGCGACTCTTGATGGAGACTTAACTGTACAGAGGAAAGATTGTAAATCTGTAAATCATCTAAAGTGTCACTGACAGATGTTATTTCGGTTGGTTCCATGGAGTGTGGTGTGTCCCTAAAAAAGGAAAAGCATTCAGGGGGCCACTCATCAAAGAGCTGGTGGACGATGTAGATATAGGGTTTCTCCCCAGAACGTCTACACTTGAAATCGTCCCCATGATATTTGGGGTTGATGGAATATTTGTGGTCATAGTTGTGAAGGAGGGACGAGCCAGAGTGGAGACTGATGGTGTAAAGGAGGAAGAAGAAACTGGATATTGTCCGCTGCGAGGAGAACATGGTGCAGTGAATCTCTGAGACGTGGCAGGTGCTCTCTTCGACGGATTATATTTATTGCCTCTAGTTTTACGTTTTGCTCCTAACCTGTTGTCATCAGAAGATGGTCTCGAATCTTCTGTTCCAGATACGTCAGACTCTGAAATATCCCCTGGTCTATATGTGCGGTTAGGGAATGAAGCAGCTGGAATGCGAGAGCGATAGGTATACACCTGCCCCGTGTCAAAATCCCTGCGATCACGTATATATTTTCGGTGTTTTCTTTCTTTTATCTCTTTTTGTAGATATTCTATATTTTTTTGTAATTTAGACTCACACTCTGCAAATTCAGGAGTAGAACTGAATGTGCGTATTTCTACAATCTCTTTCTCCAATTGTGCACCTATCTTGCTAAAGTCTCTTCTTTCAAACTCCAGCAAGTAATGTAACATACGGGATGAACAGTCACTCAAAATCTGCTCCCATCCCTTCCTAAAGGTGTCATCATTACGGTATGAGTTTGGAATGATATTTATGCGCAGTCCCCTATAAACAATTTTCTGCTGGATGTATGTTTCTAGGCTGGTTATCTCCCAGCAGGAGCGGACATATTGTTTATAAGTTTTCTGCAAATCTCTAAAAGCCGACTGCACGTCACACTTATTCAGAGGAATATTTTCAGTAGAGAAAACAAATGCCGCATCTGATGATAGAACATCAGGGTTTAGGTCTCTAGACAGGAAACCGGCCATAGCAAGCAAGAAATAATAAAGAAAGAAAAACCTTTAATTATGCTGAAAATAACTAGAAGATAGTCAAAATGAACTAATGATGTATAACGAAGACTGAAGTACCGAAGTACAACATAGCGGGGTCCAAATACGGGTGATTAACCCAATTCAATATGAAAAAGCAGAAAGGAGACCCCCAAGTGGCTGGCAGGGATAATTAAACAATGAAGAGAAATGTGCCTAGGCACAAAGTCCCAATTTCCCAGCCACCAGTCAATTAGTCGAAATGTCAGTAAAGGCAGTTAAAACATAACTTTTATTAATGTATCAAACAGACAAACGACACTGAAGGGTTAAAATTGTATCAGAAGACGGCCAGTGTGTAGCAAAGGGTCAATGTGCATGCATCCAGTACAACACTGGACGCAGTGAGAGAAACTTATTCGGCAGCTGCAGACTGCCGTGCATAGAAACAGTTCCCCCGGGTAAAGGCAATAACTGGACCGTCAGTGATATATTAAAATGGCGATAGCCCCCCCGACATGTTTCGCTGCAGAAGCAGCGTCCTCAGGGGATAACACGGGGCTAATGAGCGCGCGTTTTGAAAAATGCTCCCTATATAGACTCGTATGCCTACGTCTGCATGACGTGTGACGGCAATGATTCTCCTCAAAGCCAATCAGGTGGCCACAAAAGACAAGCCCCCACGCCAAAAAGAATGGCATGACAACAAGCCAATAGAACACCGGAATCAGGCATCCAGTCACCACGGAGGCTGAGCGCAAGCGCACATCAGTCACAGTGGGTGATAGTCATTCAGAGAATTCTGTATGCGGGGAGATTGACAGCATGGGCAGCCAATAAGGAGTGCAAAACGGCACCCAATTGGGATAACAAAATCCAAACAAGTGGATACCGTAAAAAGCCTCAATACAGGATGACAGCAAATGCATACAGCACAATATACGTGTCATGCTAGCCGCAGGGAGAACAAATTGCAGCCACACAGCACAACACGCAGAGTCGGCATACGCGAGTGCATAACAATATATTGATTTAACACAATACATCCATTCTAGTCAAATCTAATGGACAAAAACGAATAGTAGGAGAGAGCAGGGATCAGAGCGAGTCGTCTGTTGGATCGATAACAACATCAATAATAATATACATGCTCACCAAGCATAAATAAGGTTAGCTAAGTACACATCAAGACAGCAATGATGATCAGTGTGTCACATAACTGTCAGAACGACAGAGGTATAATAAGGGAAAGTATATTCAGCAGAGAAAATTAATTCAGCAATAAAGGTTAATGATAATAAGAAAAGAGGGTACAGTGCCAACTACTTCTTTTCTGAGGGACACCAAGGACACCCTCACCAGAATCCAGGGGATCAATGTCACTGACACTACTTTAATCGCCACTGTTGACGTAGAATCACTTTACACGAATATTGAACATGATTTGGGTTTAAAGGCGGTACAGTACTTTCTGAACACTAAGGGAACACAATTTCAGGCACACAACACTTTGATACTTTCACTTCTCAAATTTCTATTAACTCACAATTATTTTTTATTTGATGGTAAATTTTACCACCAGGTAAAAGGCACAGCAATGGGCACAGTTTGTGCACCCACTTATGCAAATTTATTTCTAGGGTGGTGGGAGGACACTTTAATTTTTAATGAAGACCTACTTTTTTTCACGTGTCATATACTATTCTGGGGGAGGTATATTGATGATATACTGATCTTCTGGGATGGTGACACTACACTTTTTCATGATTTCATAGATATACTTAATCACAATGACATTGGCATGAAATTCACTCACCACATACATAAAGACACTATTGATTTTCTTGATCTTCAGATTTCTCTGGATTCTGGTGGCGGTGTCCACACTAATGTCTTCAGAAAAAAGACTGCTACCAATAGTTTCTTACAATATGGTAGCTTTCATCCACCAGCACTCAAGAGGGGGATACCTATCGGTCAGTACCTTAGGGCCAGAAGGAACTGCTCCGATGAACACACTTTCAAATTAGAATGTGATGCCCTCTTCCATAAATTCTCGGCAAGAGGCTACCCCAAAAAAATACTACACCGAGCTTATGCCAGAGCTAGGGCCACTCCCAGAGAGGAACTGCTCTTTGGCAGAAATACTAATGTTGAGGAAAGATCTGGAGGTTCCAATATTAGGTGTATTGGCAATTTTGACACTTGTTCCACTCAGATCTCTAGGATTCTAAAGAAGCATTGGGCTATTTTGCGGTCTGACCCTGATTTAGTGGACGCCATTTCGGACATTCCTAGTGTGACCTTTCGACGCGGTAAGAACCTCCGTGAATTTCTTACGCGGAGTCATTATTCTAGACCACTCATCCCTCGCGATACATGGCTCTCAGCTCCTGCGGTGGGCTCCTTTCCTTGTGGAAGGTGCTCCTTCTGCACATATATGCCCAAGACCAAATGTTTTACCAACCCCCTAAATGGTTGTCAATTTACCATCAGACACTTTATTAACTGTCAAACTACTGGTGTTGTATATGTTGCCAGATGCCCCTGCCCCAAACTGTATGTTGGCAAGACCACTCAGCAACTCAGGAGACGAATCTCCAGACATGTCAGTAGTATCAATATGAAAGAGGATACTTCCATTTCTAGACATGTGAGATCTTTTCATGGGAGCGACTCCAAGGTCCTTCAATTTTGGGGCATTACGCAATTAAAACTCGGACCTAGGGCCGGAAACTTGGACAGAAGATTACTGCAGGAGGAGGCACGATGGATACATAGGCTCAGTTCTCTGAGTCCTAATGGCCTAAATGAGGGGTTCACCTTCATGGCTTTTTTGTAGTTGGCACTGTACCCTCTTTTCTTATTATCATTAACCTTTATTGCTGAATTAATTTTCTCTGCTGAATATACTTTCCCTTATTATACCTCTGTCGTTCTGACAGTTATGTGACACACTGATCATCATTGCTGTCTTGATGTGTACTTAGCTAACCTTATTTATGCTTGGTGAGCATGTATATTATTATTGATGTTGTTATCGATCCAACAGACGACTCGCTCTGATCCCTGCTCTCTCCTACTATTCGTTTTTGTCCATTAGATTTGACTAGAATGGATGTATTGTGTTAAATCAATATATTGTTATGCACTCGCGTATGCCGACTCTGCGTGTTGTGCTGTGTGGCTGCAATTTGTTCTCCCTGCGGCTAGCATGACACGTATATTGTGCTGTATGCATTTGCTGTCATCCTGTATTGAGGCTTTTTACGGTATCCACTTGTTTGGATTTTGTTATCCCAATTGGGTGCCGTTTTGCACTCCTTATTGGCTGCCCATGCTGTCAATCTCCCCGCATACAGAATTCTCTGAATGACTATCACCCACTGTGACTGATGTGCGCTTGCGCTCAGCCTCCGTGGTGACTGGATGCCTGATTCCGGTGTTCTATTGGCTTGTTGTCATGCCATTCTTTTTGGCGTGGGGGCTTGTCTTTTGTGGCCACCTGATTGGCTTTGAGGAGAATCGTTGCCGTCACACGTCATGCAGACGTAGGCATACGAGTCTATATAGGGAGCATTTTTCAAAACGCGCGCTCATTAGCCCCGTGTTATCCCCTGAGGACGCTGCTTCTGCAGCGAAACATGTCGGGGGGGCTATCGCCATTTTAATATATCACTGACGGTCCAGTTATTGCCTTTACCCGGGGGAACTGTTTCTATGCACGGCAGTCTGCAGCTGCCGAATAAGTTTCTCTCACTGCGTCCAGTGTTGTACTGGATGCATGCACATTGACCCTTTGCTACACACTGGCCGTCTTCTGATACAATTTTAACCCTTCAGTGTCGTTTGTCTGTTTGATACATTAATAAAAGTTATGTTTTAACTGCCTTTACTGACATTTCGACTAATTGACTGGTGGCTGGGAAATTGGGACTTTGTGCCTAGGCACATTTCTCTTCATTGTTTAATTATCCCTGCCAGCCACTTGGGGGTCTCCTTTCTGCTTTTTCATATTGAATTGGGTTAATCACCCGTATTTGGACCCCGCTATGTTGTACTTCGGTACTTCAGTCTTCGTTATACATCATTAGTTCATTTTGACTATCTTCTAGTTATTTTCAGCATAATTAAAGGTTTTTCTTTCTTTATTATTTCTTGCTTGCTATGGCCGGTTTCCTGTCTAGAGACCTAAACCCTGATGTTCTATCATCAGATGCGGCATTTGTTTTCTCTACTGAAAATATTCCTCTGAATAAGTGTGACGTGCAGTCGGCTTTTAGAGATTTGCAGAAAACTTATAAACAATATGTCCGCTCCTGCTGGGAGATAACCAGCCTAGAAACATACATCCAGCAGAAAATTGTTTATAGGGGACTGCGCATAAATATCATTCCAAACTCATACCGTAATGATGACACCTTTAGGAAGGGATGGGAGCAGATTTTGAGTGACTGTTCATCCCGTATGTTACATTACTTGCTGGAGTTTGAAAGAAGAGACTTTAGCAAGATAGGTGCACAATTGGAGAAAGAGATTGTAGAAATACGCACATTCAGTTCTACTCCTGAATTTGCAGAGTGTGAGTCTAAATTACAAAAAAATATAGAATATCTACAAAAAGAGATAAAAGAAAGAAAACACCGAAAATATATACGTGATCGCAGGGATTTTGACACGGGGCAGGTGTATACCTATCGCTCTCGCATTCCAGCTGCTTCATTCCCTAACCGCACATATAGACCAGGGGATATTTCAGAGTCTGACGTATCTGGAACAGAAGATTCGAGACCATCTTCTGATGACAACAGGTTAGGAGCAAAACGTAAAACTAGAGGCAATAAATATAATCCGTCGAAGAGAGCACCTGCCACGTCTCAGAGATTCACTGCACCATGTTCTCCTCGCAGCGGACAATATCCAGTTTCTTCTTCCTCCTTTACACCATCAGTCTCCACTCTGGCTCGTCCCTCCTTCACAACTATGACCACAAATATTCCATCAACCCCAAATATCATGGGGACGATTTCAAGTGTAGACGTTCTGGGGAGAAACCCTATATCTACATCGTCCACCAGCTCTTTGATGAGTGGCCCCCTGAATGCTTTTCCTTTTTTAGGGACACACCACACTCCATGGAACCAACCGAAATAACATCTGTCAGTGACACTTTAGATGATTTACAGATTTACAATCTTTCCTCTGTACAGTTAAGTCTCCATCAAGAGTCGCTCTTACGGAGGGGTCTCTCTTATACTCCTACATTTGCTTTTGACGAGTTCTCCTGGGTTAAGGATATTCATCTTTTCGCCAGGAAGCTGGCATTGCATAAATATTTTAAGACCAAAACCAGTGATGAACATCAAATGGACTTTAGTGAACGTAGGACTTTACAGGCCCTTGAGGATTTGTCTGATGAAAATGAACATCGTATCAGTTCAGCCACAGGCCCTTTTTCGTCTCTAAGACCTCGATCAAAGATGACCCCTCCCTTTGCACAATATGCACATATCGACGTTTTTGTCAAATTGGTGAGCTCCGAATTGGGGAAACTTAAAGCCAACAAACATGGCACCAATCATAATTTGAATAAAATGGAACAGGCTGCACTAGACACACTGTGCAATAATGATGAAATTATTATAAAATCCTCAGACAAGGGTGGCAACATCGTGGTCATGGATCGTGTTTATTACACATCCATGGTCCACAAACTACTTGATGACAGATCCACATATGTCATCCTGGAGAGGAACCCTACTAATCTCTTTACATCAGAGCTTTGCTCTCTATTGGATGATGCTAAATCTAGACAACTTATTACTCCAGATGAATTTAAATTCCTGTACAATTCCACTCCGACTATTTCAACTTTCTATGCACTTCCAAAGATTCACAAGGACACAAGACCTGTTCCTGGGAGACCCATTGTCTCTGGAAACGACAATCTGACACAGGGCATCAGTACATATGTCGATGAAATGTTGGCGCCCTTTGTTAAAGCCCTACCTTCTTTTCTGAGGGACACCAAGGACACCCTCACCAGAATCCAGGGGATCAATGTCACTGACACTACTTTAATCGCCACTGTTGACGTAGAATCACTTTACACGAATATTGAACATGATTTGGGTTTAAAGGCGGTACAGTACTTTCTGAACACTAAGGGAACACAATTTCAGGCACACAACACTTTGATACTTTCACTTCTCAAATTTCTATTAACTCACAATTATTTTTTATTTGATGGTAAATTTTACCACCAGGTAAAAGGCACAGCAATGGGCACAGTTTGTGCACCCACTTATGCAAATTTATTTCTAGGGTGGTGGGAGGACACTTTAATTTTTAATGAAGACCTACTTTTTTTCACGTGTCATATACTATTCTGGGGGAGGTATATTGATGATATACTGATCTTCTGGGATGGTGACACTACACTTTTTCATGATTTCATAGATATACTTAATCACAATGACATTGGCATGAAATTCACTCACCACATACATAAAGACACTATTGATTTTCTTGATCTTCAGATTTCTCTGGATTCTGGTGGCGGTGTCCACACTAATGTCTTCAGAAAAAAGACTGCTACCAATAGTTTCTTACAATATGGTAGCTTTCATCCACCAGCACTCAAGAGGGGGATACCTATCGGTCAGTACCTTAGGGCCAGAAGGAACTGCTCCGATGAACACACTTTCAAATTAGAATGTGATGCCCTCTTCCATAAATTCTCGGCAAGAGGCTACCCCAAAAAAATACTACACCGAGCTTATGCCAGAGCTAGGGCCACTCCCAGAGAGGAACTGCTCTTTGGCAGAAATACTAATGTTGAGGAAAGATCTGGAGGTTCCAATATTAGGTGTATTGGCAATTTTGACACTTGTTCCACTCAGATCTCTAGGATTCTAAAGAAGCATTGGGCTATTTTGCGGTCTGACCCTGATTTAGTGGACGCCATTTCGGACATTCCTAGTGTGACCTTTCGACGCGGTAAGAACCTCCGTGAATTTCTTACGCGGAGTCATTATTCTAGACCACTCATCCCTCGCGATACATGGCTCTCAGCTCCTGCGGTGGGCTCCTTTCCTTGTGGAAGGTGCTCCTTCTGCACATATATGCCCAAGACCAAATGTTTTACCAACCCCCTAAATGGTTGTCAATTTACCATCAGACACTTTATTAACTGTCAAACTACTGGTGTTGTATATGTTGCCAGATGCCCCTGCCCCAAACTGTATGTTGGCAAGACCACTCAGCAACTCAGGAGACGAATCTCCAGACATGTCAGTAGTATCAATATGAAAGAGGATACTTCCATTTCTAGACATGTGAGATCTTTTCATGGGAGCGACTCCAAGGTCCTTCAATTTTGGGGCATTACGCAATTAAAACTCGGACCTAGGGCCGGCAACTTGGACAGAAGATTACTGCAGGAGGAGGCACGATGGATACATAGGCTCAGTTCTCTGAGTCCTAATGGCCTAAATGAGGGGTTCACCTTCATGGCTTTTTTGTAGTTGGCACTGTACCCTCTTTTCTTATTATCATTAACCTTTATTGCTGAATTAATTTTCTCTGCTGAATATACTTTCCCTTATTATACCTCTGTCGTTCTGACAGTTATGTGACACACTGATCATCATTGCTGTCTTGATGTGTACTTAGCTAACCTTATTTATGCTTGGTGAGCATGTATATTATTATTGATGTTGTTATCGATCCAACAGACGACTCGCTCTGATCCCTGCTCTCTCCTACTATTCGTTTTTGTCCATTAGATTTGACTAGAATGGATGTATTGTGTTAAATCAATATATTGTTATGCACTCGCGTATGCCGACTCTGCGTGTTGTGCTGTGTGGCTGCAATTTGTTCTCCCTGCGGCTAGCATGACACGTATATTGTGCTGTATGCATTTGCTGTCATCCTGTATTGAGGCTTTTTACGGTATCCACTTGTTTGGATTTTGTTATCCCAATTGGGTGCCGTTTTGCACTCCTTATTGGCTGCCCATGCTGTCAATCTCCCCGCATACAGAATTCTCTGAATGACTATCACCCACTGTGACTGATGTGCGCTTGCGCTCAGCCTCCGTGGTGACTGGATGCCTGATTCCGGTGTTCTATTGGCTTGTTGTCATGCCATTCTTTTTGGCGTGGGGGCTTGTCTTTTGTGGCCACCTGATTGGCTTTGAGGAGAATCGTTGCCGTCACACGTCATGCAGACGTAGGCATACGAGTCTATATAGGGAGCATTTTTCAAAACGCGCGCTCATTAGCCCCGTGTTATCCCCTGAGGACGCTGCTTCTGCAGCGAAACATATCGGGGGGGCTATCGCCATTTTAATATATCACTGACGGTCCAGTTATTGCCTTTACCCGGGGGAACTGTTTCTATGCACGGCAGTCTGCAGCTGCCGAATAAGTTTCTCTCACTGCGTCCAGTGTTGTACTGGATGCATGCACATTGACCCTTTGCTACACACTGGCCGTCTTCTGATACAATTTTAACCCTTCAGTGTCGTTTGTCTGTTTGATACATTAATAAAAGTTATGTTTTAACTGCCTTTACTGACATTTCGACTAATTGACTGGTGGCTGGGAAATTGGGACTTTGTGCCTAGGCACTGTGTGACTTTTTGACTCCTTTCGGCTTCCGTAGCCACTGTGGTTGCCTAGACTGCAGAGACGCGTCTCGGCGTCCTCTGAGTAACCTGGCAACCAGCGGCACCCACCTTTCCCTCTGATATATCCATTCTTATGTTTCCATTTTAAAGTAAGTTATTTATTATTTATTATTATTTATCAAACATATTTTATAGATCTTCATATAATGTATGCTTTTATCGATCTGTTGGCCGGTCATTCCTCTAACTGTTCTACAATGAATGTATATTACTATTATTAAGATCTCATATATTATTTTATAATGTATTGTTACTACTGTCATCATTTTTATTCACTTTTAAGATAATTAACTTGTTTTCATTTTTCACCGTAAATGGCGTTTATAACGTCACGGTCACACTTTGACCTTTTCTTTTCTTGGCGTTTTTTTCCTTCCTTTGAACCCAAATACCCTATGATATATAAGAAGCTCTATTGTATGTGATGTAAATGGCCTGAGGAAGACGCTGGTACAGCGTTGAAACGCGTAGCCACCATTGTTTATAATAAATAGATACATTTCTAATTATTTCGTTTACCATTGCCAGTATTTTCTAACAGCCACGTAGCAGCGCCTTACAAGATCCTCCCTTTATCACTTTTCTTAAATCATCAGGGTCTCCACTCTGTGACCAATATGCTTTACCTCTGTCTTGATATCTGCAAGCTCCGATAGCACAGGACGCATTGCTTGTAACAAGGTTTTCCTGAGGAAACACTTGGTGATTTGTGCCGAGGAAGCTTCAGGTTGGTCAGCTAAACTGTCTGCATCAGACTCCTCCGCCGTATCAGTAGCTGCAATGGCGTCCGTCGCCATCTTAAGAGCTCTGGCGGGAGAATGTGCATTCCTCTTAGTCCAGTATCTGCAAATCAGATTGAATTTTCCCCGATTTGGGGGTTCCAGGTAAGTCACCTCCTTTGTCTCTACCGGTCTTCACCATCTTTCATGCAAAATATAAGCTGAAAAGGTTGCTACTTGCACTGCTACGACTGAGCTGCAAGCTCAAGCGTCCATCTCTCTTAGCCGTCATGCTCCGCATTTAAGCCTTTTTTAAAGCCATCTATTATCCGTGCTGTGACCAGCTCCTGCAGTGACTATTCCATACATTGAATTTTTTCACAGTAAAGAAGGCTTGTCGCCTCTGCAGATTGAACCTTTTTTTCTCCAGACGGAGGGAGTTTCACCTTGTTTTTTGAGGGGATTTTACATGGAATAGGATTTTTACAATATTTTTTGTATGTGCCATTCATATATTTATATAAATTAATCATGTCCCCCCTTAGTCGTCTCTTTTTAAGACTAAATAGGTTTAATTCTATTAATCTGCATAACTTAGATTCTCCATGCCCCTTATTAGTTTCATTGCTCTTCTTTGTATTTTTCCCAACTCCAGGGCATCCTTTCTATGAACTGGAGCCCAGAACTGAACTGCATATTCTAGATGAGGCCTCACTAATGCTTTGTAAAGTGGTAATATTACATCCCTGTCCCGCGAGTCCATGCCTCTGTTAATACACGACAATATCTTGCTGGCCTTTGAAGCAGCTGATTGATA
Source organism: Rhinoderma darwinii (assembly GCF_050947455.1). Taxonomy (NCBI): domain Eukaryota; kingdom Metazoa; phylum Chordata; class Amphibia; order Anura; family Rhinodermatidae; genus Rhinoderma; species Rhinoderma darwinii. Next base: position 80,980,497 of record NC_134697.1, on the reverse strand, counting down.
TTGCATTCTGCTATTTAGTTTATGATCTGCAAGTACACCCAGATCCTTCTCAACAAGTGACTTTCCTCTTGTTGCTCCCCCTAGAACATATGATGCATGCAGATTGTTGGTACCCAGATGCATAACTTTACATTTATCTACATTAAACCTCATTTGCCAAGTGGACGCCCAAACACTGTGTGTCCAAATCAGCTTGCAATTCACGAACATCTTCCATAGACTGAACAGTACTACATATCTTGGTGTCATCTGCAAAAATAGAAATAGTGCTATTAATCCCATCCTCTATATCATTAATAAATAAGTTGAATAATAGTGGTCCCAGCACTGAACCCTGGGGTTTACCACTTATAACCGGGGACCATTGAGAGTAGGAATCATTGACCAAAACTTTCTGGATACGGTCATTGAGCCAATTCTCAATCCAATTACAAACTATATTTTATAAACCTATAGTCCTTAATTTACCTTTTTACAGATTTTATTACGCTCTTTATAATTTACACAGGCTACAGCTGTACCCTCAGATTTGTATTTTTCAAATGGCCTTTTTTTGTCATGTATTGCCCTTTTTACAGAAGGTGTAAGCCATGTGGGTTTAATTTTAGTTGTTTATACTTGTTTCCTATAGGAATAAATTTTGCACTATAATATGTGGATTTTAAGATCTCCCATTTATCGTTTGTACCATTATTTGACATTAGTTCTTCCCAGTCTATATCCTGAATTGCAGCCCTCATCCTAGGGAAGTTGCCCTTCTTAAAATTAATTGTTTTTGCCCTCCCAACCTCCAGGTCTTACGACCACTCTGCTTTCTGTCCAAAACATGTACGAGTGACCTAGAATCCAAATTGAGGGATGTGAACCTGAAACAAATTCAAAGATAAATTAATGCAATACTAAATCGGGACGAATATAGGCGCCAAAGCAATCGGAACGCCAGCGCCTAATACGCCATACCTATCAGATTAACCCAATTCCCTGGCGGTCGTAGCCAGTGCAAAATGAATGTGTCCCGAATTCGCTAGGCGGAAAACCAGCATGCAATAAAGCTTTTTTAGACACAGCCAAGATCTGAAACCTTATGAGCGGTTTACTGTCGATAAGTGATAGGAACTGGGCAAACCGCACGGGACACAAAAAACCCAACAACCACTCCCAAAAAAAACAATTTTGGATCTACGTATACGAAAATGAACCCCCGAACTAGGTAACACAGCAACGTAGACGAATAAACTCCCTAGACGAGACGCACTCATGGGAACAAGTTTGGAAATCCGTAAAGCTCAAAAAAAATGAAAGGAAAAAAGCTGTAAAAAGAGAAACCTTAAAGGGTGAATCACAGACGTCCGGTATTACCCGCAACAACTTTTGGAGGATGGGGAAAGAAATGGGACGCCACGACTCCCTCCTTACCGCAGATTTCTTCTATCCCCTCAATGCCTGCAATATAAAGAAAGACTTAGTCACATCAGGTCAACCCCATAATTTCAAGAAAAAGGCTAAACCTGGCGAGTCGCCGTTGGACTGACAAACCAGAGACACTGCGAGTGAGCAAGCGCGATAGATACTCTAACACATGGGTCTCAAGCATGCGGCCCGCGGACCGCATGCGGCACCTGAGGCTGTCCTCTGCGGCCCGCGGGGACACTGAGCGGCTAGTATCGGCTCTGCTCCGGGACTCTCTGGAATTCCCTGACATCGCTGTCCATATATGGACACGCGATGTCTGGGGCTTCCCCAGAGCCGGAGTCCCGGGCAGAGCGCTAGTATAGGCTCTGCTACGGGACTCTGTGGAATCCCCTGACATTGCTGTCCACATATGGACAGCGATGTCTAGGGCTTCCCCAGAGCTGGACAGTGATGCCAGGAGCACAGCTGGAGTCCCAGTAGGAGCGCTACTAGCGCTTTGTCCGGGATTCCAGCACTGGAGTTGCCCCTGATATCTTTGTCCATATATGAACAGTGATGTCAGGAGCAGAGCTGGAATCCCAGGCAGAGTGCTAGAAGCGGCTCTGCTCCGGGACTCCATATATGGACACGGATATCAGAGGCTTCCCCAGGGTTCCGGAGAAGAGCCTATACTAGTTCTTAGCTCTGGGACCTCGGGTCTGGGGTTGCCCCTGACAGCGCATTCCGGTCCAGGAGGATCCCCTGACGTCACTGTGTATGGACAGTGAGGTCAGGGGCTCCTCCAGCAGAGGAATCCCTGGTCAAAGCGTCGGCAACGCTCTGGCTGGGGATTCCACTCCTAGAGGGTGCCCCAATGGAGCTATCTACTGGGGGGTGACACTATCTACAAGGGGTGTGTGTGGCATTATCTACAGAGGGCACTGTGGCAGCATCTAGAGAGGGCACTGTGGCAGCATCTAGAGAGGGCACTGTGGCAGCATCTACAGAGGGCACTGTGGCAGCATCTACAGAGGGCACTGTGGCAGCATCTACAGAGCGCACTGTGGCGGTATATACAGAGGGCACTGTGGCAGCATCTACAGAGGGCACTGTGGCAGCATCTACAGAGGGCACTGTGGCAGCATCTACAGAGGGCACTGTGGCAGTATCTACAGAGGGCATTGTGGCAGCATCTACAGAGGGCACTGTGGCAGCATCTACAGAGGGCACTGTGGCAGCATCTACAGAGGGCACTGTGGCAGCATCTACAGAGGGCACTGTGGCAGCCTCTACAGAGGGCACTGTGGCAGCATCTAAAGAGGGCACTGTGGAATTATCTATAGAGGGCACTGTGGATGTGTGGCAGTATCTACAGAGGGCACTGTGGCAGTATCTACAGAGGGCACTGTGGCAGTTTCTACTGAGTGCACTGTGGCAGTGTCTATAGAGGGCTCTGTGGCAGTGTCTATAGAGGGCTCTGTGGCTCTATCTAAAAAGGGGCTGCCCAATCATGACATTTGTGTGTCTGCCAAACGCTGCCAACTGAGCCGCCGGACTGCATTTAGCGACACTTAGGCTATGTTCACACGGAGTATTTTGACGAGTTTTTTGACGTGGATACCGCGTCACAAAACTCGTCAAAAACAGCCCGAAAATGCCTCCCATTGATTTCAATGGGAGGCGTCGGCGTCTTTTTCCCGCGAGCAGTAAAACTGCCTAGCGGGAAAAAGAAGCGACATGCCCTATCTTCGGCGTTTCCGCCTCTGACCTCTCATTGACTTTAATTGCGAGGCAGAGAAAGCGTATTTCACGGTGTTTTATGCCCGCGGTGCTCAATGGCCGCGGGCGAAAAACGCAGCAAAAAACTCCGCGAAAATCGGCGTGCAGGGAGAGGAAAATCTGCCCCAAACTTCCAAACAGAATTTCGAGGCAGATATTCCTCCTGCAAAATACTCTGTGTGAACATAGCCTTAAGCTGGAAAACTGGATTGTTGAAATAAGCACGTGGAGAAAACTCACAAATTTCCGATAAGTTTAAACCTAGCGGTATTATTATAGTAATGTAGTATTGTTATAGTAATGTATTATTATAGTACTGTAGTATTATAGTATTTTAGTATTATTATTATTATTATTATTATAGTAATGTGGTGTTGTATTAATGTAGTATTATTATAGTAGTACAAATAACTAATTGATTAACAATAATTTTGTATTGTATCAAATTTGAAAGTAATGCGGCCCGACCACTTCAAATTTTTTATATATGTGGCCCACTTACCCGGCCGATTTTGAGACCCCCGCTCTAACACAAACGGCAAACGAGGTTGCGCATCAGGACAAATAACCCGATCCCTAACTACTTCCAACCATTCATTCTACACTTTACCGTAAGCTGCCCAGGTGGACAGAGCAAGTGAAGATCTCACGTGTGGGACCAACTGAGATCCGGCATCCTCCAAAGCGAATCCGAGCATCTGGTCTCTTCGAATTCCACCTGCGGGCAAAGAGAAGGAAATACCTGCCAATTGAAGTGTGAGGGAGCGTCAGCAATCCTATGCTAGACCCCAGGAATGTGACGAGCCTGGAACTGAATGTTACTTTAATCCCTTCCCGTCGCAGCCCTTTTTCAGATTTAAATTTTTGTTTTTTCCTCCCCACTTTCCAAAAGCCATAACGACTTTATTTTTCCGTCGATCTAGTCCTACGAGGGCTTGATTTTTGCGGGATGAGTTGTAGTTTTTCATAGCACCATTTATTTTGCCATATAATGTTCTAGGAAATGGGGAAAAAATTATTTGTGGGGGAGAAAATGAAAAAAACAGCGATTCCTCTATGGTTTTTTGCGCGCCGTTTTTACGGATTTCACTGTGCAATTAAAACAACATGTTAACTTTATTCTGTGGGTCAAAACAATTACGGCGATACCAAATATATATAATTTTTTCTATATTTAACTACTTTTACAAGTAAAAACCTAAGTGTAAAAAAGAACATTTATTTTGTGTCGCCAAATTCCGAGAGCCATAACTTTTTTATTTTTCCGTCGATTAATGGTATGAGGGCTTATTTTTTGCGGGATAAGCTGTAGTTTTTAATAATGGCATTTTGGTGTACATTCAACATTTTGATCACTTTGTATTTCATTTTTTGTGGGAGATTAGGTGACCAAAAAAATAGAGATTCCGGCGTTTACAATTTTTTTTTTTTATGGCGTTCACCGTGCGGGTTAAATAATGATATATTGTAATAGTTCAGACTTTTACTGACGCGGCAATACCAATTATGTTTATTTATTTTTTTACTATGCTCTAGGGCGAAATGGGAAAAGGTTTTTTTTTTACTTTTAATTTTAACTTTTTTTATTAGTCCCCCTAGGGGACTTCAACCAGCGATCGTTAGATCGCATGCACGATATACTGCAATACTAATGTATTGCAGTATATCGTGATTCTGACAGGCATCCTATTAAGCCCCGGAGGCAGGGCTTAATAGGAGCACAAAGATGGCGGACCTGGGGGCCTTCATTAGGCCCCCAGGCAGCCATAGCAACCATCGCCCCCCTGCGATTGCATTGCGGGGGGGGCGCGATTAGCTGTTAGAGGGGGTTGCCCCCCTCTTTGTAAGGATTTAAATGCTGCGGTCGCTATTGACCGTAGCATTTAACAAGTTAAACGAGCGGGATCGCGCTCGAGCGCGATGCCGCTAGTTACTCTGAAGTGCCGGCTGTAACAAACAGCCGACACCAGCATCGTATGGAGCGGGTTCACTTGACTTTGGCGTATGAATATACGTCAAATATCGGGAAGGAGTTAAAGGCATCGCAACACTAGGCGTCTAGGCAGAACCACTACAGTGCCTGTGGAGGAAGTAAGATGGTTGATGGCATGTACAACACTAGCATTGTCTGACCAAAACAGCACAGAGGAATTAAACGTCCTGTCCCCCATAATTCAACAGCAACTATGATGGGAAACAATTCAAGAAGTGTTAAATTACTACACCAACCACGCGAATGCCACGATTCCGGCCATGGTGCTGCACTCCATGAGGAACCAATCAATGCTCTGAAACACATATTGCCTGACGGATCTGTAAACAATTCCATAGCCTGACTTGAAACCGTTAAAAATCTTCAACAAGTATGCCCGTTATAATCCGCTATGAAGGTGTGCCAAATGGGGGGCATTATACTGTATGTGGTTCTGATATGGGGGCATTATACTGTATGTGGAGCTCATATGGTGGCATTAAACTGTATGGGGGGCATTATACTATATGGGGAGTTGCTATGGCGGCATTATACTGTAAGGGGGGCTGATATGGCGGGGGGCATTATACTATATTGGGGCTGAAATGGGGGCATTATCCTGTATGGGGGGCTGATATGGGGGGCATCATACTGTATGGGGGTCTGATATGGGGCATCATAATATGGGGGCTGATATGGGGGCATTATCCTGTATGGGGGGCTGATATGGGGGGCATCATACTGTATGGGGGTCTGATATGGGGGCATCATAATATGGGGGCTGATATGGGGAGCATTATACTGTGTGGGGCAGCTATGGGGGGCATTATACTGTGGGGGCTGATAAGGGGAGCATTATACTGTGTGGCGGCAGCTATGGGGGTCATTATACTGTGGGGGCTGATATGGGGAGCATTATACTGTGTGGGGGCAGCTATTGGGGTCATTATACTGTGGGGGCTGATATGGGGAGCACTATAAGTGGAAACAGTCAGCATGGACGGGGCAAACTAAGTCAACCGCTCTATCGAATGACACATATGAAACAGCAGCTAAATCCTTGCTAATACTGTCGTTAACCAAACGACCGTTAGGATGTGAAAAATGGTGAATAAGGCAGAATTTTCCCGACTCTTTCTTAGGAACAACCCCTAGGGAAGAAATCCGCAGATTGGGAAAGAGTAACTCTGGGTAGGGGCCTGACATCTGCGCCAACAACACTTCCTTCATCACCTTGTCCCTAATTATAAGTGTGAAGTTCGTAGCTGACTTAAAAAAGACGGGGCGGGGTTATAAACGAAAGGGATGAAAAAACCTAACTAAAAACCGGTTGTAAGCAGGGCGACATCCTCCATCCTGGGGTATGGGTCTAGCCACAGTAGCATCTCTACCCGTATTTTGGGAGCGGAGCGAGGCAGCAACCCGACCGGTGCAGCGGACGGCAGAATGGGAGCCTCCGCAGGAGGACCATTCATGCTTAAATTTGCAATGGCCCTCATTAAAGAGCCCGCTCAAACCAGTCCATCTGTTAATGGGACCCCCAACCCCAGTGGAGGAACCACCAAATGCTGCTGCGATGGGGGCAGTGGGCTGAAAGGGCTGCATGGACATTATAAGTCGCAGCTACACATAGGTCGCCTTTGTATCCCACCCAACCTCCGGCATTTGAGACATGCGCCTACGAAGCTCCTTATCGTAACGCCACCAGGCCAAACCACCATGAGTCTTGTAGGCGCTGAATATCGTGTCTAAATAAACAAACCCCTGGAAGGAACGATCTGGAAATTTCAACAAAACTACACAGCCCAGAACCGCAAAAGCCTGTATCCAGTTATTGAAAGTCCTAGCAGCTTTTGGTTTAGCAGGCATACCCCTTTCAAAGCGACGCACCATGTCGAAGGTCGCCGGATCCACGGATACCAGGGACCAAATATCCACATATTCGTTCCTCGCTATTTTTTCCCTGGTATCCTCAAAAAGACGGGCGCCGAGAGGAGCTATCCCACAAAAGTAAGTGTCCCTGAAGGCAGGCACAGAATGCGTAGATGAGGAAGTGGAGGCCTCGACCAGAGACTTCCCAGCCACCGAGTGTAACGCTGGTCCTGCCGGGACCAGAGGCATACCTACCAACAGGGAGCGCACAGTTGCTAGTAAATCTCTGTCAGAAGCACTACCCGAACCCCATGCACGAAGGCAGTCAGACTCTCCATGTCCAGTTGACGACGCGGGAAGCATTGGAGATGGAGGTGGAGGAGGTGCAAGCACAGCCACGACTACTGGAAACTCCATAACTGTAATTGCGATCTGGCGATTCCAGTGCAATGATCGATTGCAATGATGATGTCTGTCATGACTGCGCGATGGGCTGCCACGGTTAGACGAGTCAGTGCGTGAGCTCGTGGACGTAGACCCGGATGAAGAAGGTGACCTATGTCGGGAGCAGCGCTGGCTGTGAACGGCGAGAAGACCTGCGCCTGGAAGAACGTCCATGGCGAGAACGTCTCTCGCTTGTGCGATCTCTCGAATGGAGGGAAGGAGAATTTGGTTGATCCTCCTTTTAAAATATATGTCGGGCCTAAAGCCCCAGGTATAATCACAGGGGCATTAGTAATTGAGGGAAGTGGGGGCCTTAAGGGGGCCTGCTCCTGTTTGCAGGGGAAGAGTTCATCCCCATTGTCCCCTAACGAAAATGTAGCTCCTTCCTCCAGTGGGGGAAGGAGAGGTGTTGTGCCAGTACCCGCTAGGTATGGTCGTGAGGTGAAGCAACCGTTGTAGCGTTCAAAACTGAGCTAGACTGGTATTCTGGGGGAATGGGTGCCCCCCTAGATAGGTCTACTGTGGTGGCAGCGGTAAATGCCATATGTGTGCGGTGGCGCGCTCGGCGGTGCTTTGCATGGCCCCTGGGCTGGGTCTCGCCAGGCCGGAGAGAGAAGCAATGCCAGGGGACAGAGGGATCACTTCTAATATTGCGGCCTTTGCCGCTGACCGTGTGATCTGCATTGGAGCCAGTCGCTGGAGTGAGGCTTGGGCATGCGCACCGCACCTTCAGAACACGGAGCGATTACTTACCGCCATGGATGATGAGAGGCAAGCGGGAGGCCTGGAACGCCGACTATCAAGCGGGGAGGGTGGAAGGGAGAGAAAAAGCTGGCGCAACAGTCTTGTCCAGGAGAAACTGCAGCCAGATCGAACCTTCATCCTGCACAAGAATGCTGATCTGTTCTAAGTCTTGCCGGTCCATGGTTACGAGACAAGTAAGAGAGGGAAATGCTTGCGTCCAAAGGTTTTGTTCACCAAGACGCTGTAAAAACACCCATACTCCTCCCCTCTCTGTGTCACATCATCCCATTCCTTTCATTGGCTAATTTTTCCTAAGCGAACCCAGATCACTGCCCTAGCCTGAGCAACCAATTTTATTAACCACTTATCTGCTGCAGTTTCAGCTACAGCAGCTATACGCCTGTGGGCCTACAATGTGTTTGCTCATCAGTAGTTAGTGACAGTTGTTTCTGTGTCCCCTCTGTGGAGAACCTGTTTGGTACAGTCCATAAATCAAGAAGTGATGAGGCTGACTCTTATGTACATTAACTGTTGTAGACTTTTTTAGTTCAGAGTGAGGTCACATGACCCAACTGAAGAGAAGAATTCAGATAGAAAGGAATAACTTAATAAGGTAATACTGAGTGTATATAATGGGGGATAGGTACCTAATGATAGAAAAAAATAAAACGGAGTGCTACTTTAAGGGTATTAAACCCCTCTATCCCCCTTACATATGTGGAATATTTTTAGCCTACACATTTAATTTATTGATATTCCATTAGAGTGGAACGTCTGTTACTATACACTGACCATTGTTTGATCCTTGTGATTTGCAGGATGATCCTTCCATAATGTATGTCCATCGTATGCTTTTTTTTAAATATATTTAAATTTTTTATTAAACTTTACAAATACAACAAAAATAAAACAAGAACAAATCAAAGAAAAGTCACATTGCTCCATGTACCATACATTATAATGTTATCAAAGCCTAAGAGATATTATTATACTTCCAAAAGAGGAACATAATCAATAGTGCACACAAGGGAGTACAAAAAGCAACTCAGAAAGTAAACATATGTACGATTTTTAGACAAAAATAACAGAAAATTTCTAAACATTTTCCATGGAAGCCAAGTTCTCATGAAGGCATTTCTTGAATGATTCTCCCAATGGGAAATTTCCACAAAACGGTCAATTTGATCTACTTTGGCTCTCCAATGGTCCAGTGAGGGGACCTCTACCGAAAGCCAATAGGTCGGGACCAATAATCTAGCAGCTATCAGCAGAAATTTAAATAAGCTAGTGGGAACTTTAGTAGAAGTTGGGGAAAGGAGTGATAGCAGCGCAATCTCTGGGGATGGGGGGAATGAATATCAGTATTACATTGGTTAAAAATATCAATCCACCATTGGGATATCTTACTGCAGGACCACCCGGTGTGGAAATATATACCCTTGTCTGCAAGACATCGCCAACAAATATCAGAGGGAGAAGAGGAATAAATTGAAGTAATGTCTGGGGTTTTATACCAGCGAGATCCGGTTTTGTCGCTATTCTCTTGGATCCGGACACATCTGGAGATCTCATGAGGGGCAATGAGGGTCCGAGAGAGTCCTACACCGTATGCTTTTAAACTATGTGTCATATAAAGATGTATATATTTTGAATATTAGATTTTGAGCTCTAATCTTTAAAGGATATAGTTATCTCCAACCACCAATCATTGACTGTTAACGGTTATATTATTAACCCTTTATTGACCAGCCTATTTTGAGCCTTACTGACGGAATAATTTTTTTCAGTATTTTGATTGTCGCATTTCAAAAGCCATAACTTTTATTGTTCTGTATACATAGCCGGGTGAGGGCTACATGTAATGAACTTTTATTAACTTTTTATGGGGGGAAAAGGAAAAAACCCTAGAAATTTTGCCATCCTTTTTTTGCATCTTTAATTTACGCCATTTACTTTGTGGTATAAATAACATAATAACGTTATTCTGCAAGTAGTTACAATTATGGTGAAATCAAATGTATATGTTTTTTTAGATTCTACTACTTTTGCACAATAAAAATACTTTTTCAGTAAAAGTATTTGTTTTTGTGTCGCCATGTTCCAGGGGTCAGCGGTTTGCGGCACTCCAGCTAAAACTACAATTCCCAGCATGCCCTGACAGATTTGGCTAGAATAATAAAGCCTTTAGCTGTCATGGAATGCTGGGTGTTGTCGTTTCACGACAGCTGCCATATTCTAAGAGCCATATCGTTTTTATTTTTTCCACCGACGTAGCTGTAAGATGGCTTATTTATGCAACTTTTATTTTTAATTGGTACCATTTTGGGGTACATATGACTTTTTGATTGCTTTTTGTCACAATTTTTGTAAGGCACGATGAATAGAAAGCAGCTGGCATTGTTTTTTACTTTATTTTTATGGCAGTCATCGTGTGGGTTAAATAACGTAAACGTTTTATAGTTCGGGTTGTTGAGGTCGAGGCAATGGCAATTATTTGTATCGCTTTTTTTTTTATAAGGGGGAAAAGTGTGTTTTTAATTTTATTTACCTGGGATTTCTAGTTTATTTATTAGTAACTTTATTAAACTTTTTAAACTTTTTTTTTTAGTCCCACTGTGGGACTTTACTATGCAATCATTTAATCACTATTATAATAAACTGCAATATATACACACACACACACACACTGGACCCTCAAGTTGCAATATTATTTATTTCGGGTTCTAATTTAAAATATTGTAACCCGAGACAAAACCTCTATGGAAAACTATTAATTGGCTCAAAGCCCCAATAATGGCAACCCAAAATAAGAAAAAAGTAAGATTAAAGTAAATAATCAGATAACTAATGCAGAAAGAGCTGCCGGAAGCTGGTAAATCCAACCAAGGACAACATTAGTTTTTTCTACCTGCGTTAGCGTATATGTCTTCCGGGTACTCTGGTCTTCCGCCACACTCCTCCCAGATAGGGAATTTAGATAGTGATCCCTATTGGGGATAATGAATGCGGACAACTTCTGTATAGTGCTGACACGATATAAGTAACAGAACTAAATAATAAATTATTCAGGCTCCTGTAGATATGACACATCGCACAGTATAATTTAGAATGAAACCACCTGTTGTCCAGAAGAGTAGTTCGTCCTGACACAAGTAGATTATATTACAATACATGACGTACAGATGTAGCCATGTTTATCTTGACTCTGATAACTTGCTGCAGCGTGATATCGCACAACAAAACCCATTGAAAAGTCAAGATAAAGGATCTTTCCACTGTATATTTAATGCGTTAAAAGTCAAGATAAAGATGGCTACATCTGTACATACGGCATTTATTTAAGCATGCCATGATTTGTTCTAGTAAAATTTGTCCAGAATCTGACCGTAGAAACCTCCTTGTGAAATCAGTGGATTACGGAAGTACAGTAAGGCCCCATGCTTTACTACGACTCCTGAAAAAAACGGAGCCATAATACAGACATGCACATGAGGCCTGAGGAGATCTATAAGATTGTCATTGAGAGACCTTATTATGCAGCCATGTAGCATTTAGCAACCATAAGGTCATGTTCACACATTCAGGATTCTGTCAGGATTTAGACATGGATTCTGCGTCTAAATCCTGACAAAATCTGCTAACATTCCGCCAGCAATGCATGTGAATATTGTATACCAGTCACACGCTCAAGTAAATATCTGAATAATAATTGTGCTGTGGATTTTAAAATCCCCAGCATGTTAATGTTTTAATTACAGTAATCCGTGTATGGATCCGGTGGCCAATCAGTGGCAGAAATCAGAGTTTCAGGTGGGATTTCAGACTCAAATTTTCTAAAACAATTAGATGGCGGATTGCCTATGCCAAGTGTATGCCATATGAACATGGCCTAAAGAAAGCTGTAAATCTAGCTAGCCTACTGGTCCAATGCAATTCCAAGCAAAGCAATAACAAAAAAGTCTAAAATAAAAAAATATTTATTAGCACAGATCAGATAAATAGCCGCCCAAGTTTCATGTTCAATAGTAAAGAAAGTCTAGTTACAAAAGGTCCTTTTACTCTCAGAATGAGTTAGAACTCATATATGACCGGTAACTGTGGTTTATGAAGTTTGCTTGTGCCCCCCCTTGCACTGTAGCTGACGGAGCGACATTTTTTTTGCGGGCGTGGAAGTCGGTTCAATCGGTCTTGCATGGTCTGAGTCTCACTGCATTGTGTCCTGCTTGGCGTGTCCATTGTTTTACTTGTATTTGAGGGATTAGCGAGTCTTAGTTTTGAAGGTACGGTGCTGCGGGAAGCTGCCGAGGTATTGTCCAGCTCCTGGTTCTCTTTTCCACTCTGTGTGAATAGCCAGGCTAAAGGGTCAGCAGGACTTCCGAGGGAGATGAGGCTGATATTGCAGGTGGTGGATTCCTGTGACGCACCCAAAAATTTGGTTTCACAGACCCTCAATGATGATCTTTGTCTAAAACGAGTTCTTCTCTGACACTTAATCGGTCTAATCTCCAAATAGTCTGTTATTGTTGAACAGGGCTGTGCCAGCGTCTGAATAGACTTAACATAATCCTCCAGTCCACAGTCCACATAGTTGTCTGCAGCCAGTACTTCACCGTGCGTCTTCACCTCGGTATCCTCACTAATAGTGGGGAGCTGCTGTGCCGAAATCAGGAGCTGAGATCTCATAGCTGTAAAGAACCGATATAATAGATACTTATCACAGAATAACCGGCATTACGTTTTAGTTATAACTTGAAAAGCATATTTGGATCAGAGACCTGAGTGACAAATACTATTGGCCCCTGGCATAAAATATAATGACAACTAACCGGTTTCATGCTTGTATATGGTCAGGTATGGTCTATATAGCACATCAATTTGCATTCAGGATGTGCGTGACAACCCCTTGGAGCACAGTAATGGCTGCAAGTATTTGTTGTCCCCATTAGAAAGGTGGCCACCTAGGCCGAAATTCAGACGACCATAGTATACCTCCGTTAAAACAACAGCCGCCACACGGACGCATGTATTTTAATGGAGCCATTCACACGGCCGTTGTTTCAATGGACCATGTAATGGGTCAGTTGAAAAATAGAACCTATGTCCTATTTTCTTTCGTTTTCACGGATCCCTAAATAGACTCAAGCCTATGAGGGATCCATGAAAACGGTCGTTTTTCACATCCGAGTTTGCACTCGTTCATGTGAATCTGGTCTTATGCCTATGTTTTTTTTATTCTTTTTATTTTCGGGCCAATTTTCTTCTCTTTAAAATCGTACAGACATGGCTTACCCCATACATCTGTGGTTTTGGACATAAATCAGTAATAGGTTAAAGTGACCCCCTTTGTGGAGGCCTATAACCGAGTTCCGGTTAAAGTATGCTGGTTCTAAGGATGGAGCTTGTCGATATTTGGTGTCTTAACCTTTAAATCCGGCATGCTAAATGTAATGGTGATAATTTGTATGTACGTTATTTGGTCTGGTCTGTTATAGATACAATGCAGTTTAAAGTATTGCAATCATGAATGAAAGACCCTTACCTTGTGATGGATGTGTAAGCGTCCTTTTCCTAGTTCTTTGCAGAATTGTGTGTCTGTTCTCCGTCAGCCTTTTTTCTGATCAGTAATGGTGCTCCTGCTCCTTTTTATAGTTCCTAGCAGCTGTCAGCCTCTCAGCTGCATTTCCCAATATAGCATCAGCTGCGAACGTGAGCGAGGATGTGAGGAAGGTGATGTCCCTAGGGATGGAGCGGGGAAGGGGGGGGGTGTGCGCGTCTAGCTTCTCAGTGGTAGAAGTGACTATTTGCTGCCTTGTCTGTGTACCTAACAGCGGGATGTTAATGTGATGTGCACTGTGACACGTTTTCAGAGAAGCTCATCATCCACGTATGTACTACCACCCTGTACATCCTCACTGTAAAATAATAATTCAGAATAAAATCAAGTCACAATGACTGTCAGGCATAGGACAAGCTAGCTTTGTTTCTGGCTCTATATTTATAGTATCATGATAAGGTTCTACCTCAATGTACAATGAGCTAAAAGCTAAATCTTAGCTGCAATTACTAAGGTATTCCTGGGATCAAACTATAAATAGATCTTTAAATGCCTCTTTTCTGCTGCCAACTACGGCACAGGTAACTATAGAAACTAAGCGGAGGTCGGAGAATTAGCTTTGGTGTAAAATCTAGTCCACTTGCCATCAAACCGTTTAATCAAGCAGCTGCAAGACCTTGATCTCCATTTATAGATTTTTTACCTTTAAGCCGGGTTCACACGTAGCGTAAATACTGTGGACTTTGAGCAAATCTCATCCACATGCTGCGTAAATGATAAGCGGGGGAAAAACGCTCAGAAATTGACCTGCGGTGCGTTTTTTTTAATCCGCAGCGTCAATTGTATTTGCGTAATCACTGCTTTTTTGTTGCGGGTTTTCCCCATTGAGTCCAACGGGGAGGTAAAATGGCGCAAAAATGACAACGCAGAAGAAAAAAGAAAGTCTTATACTTACCCAGAATTCTGTGCTTCTTCGTCCAGCGTGGCCTCTTGGTAGGGTTGCACGATGCATCAAAATATCGATACAATTTCGATGCCGTGCACCCTCAAACGGTTCAATACCGTTAATTCATGTATTTCGATAGCAAGCTGTGCGGCTGCACAGCTTAGTATTGTAACACGTGAATTTGGTCACAGCGGGACTGCAGCTGTGTATTACAGCCATTGCCCTGCTCCTGACAACAGCTGGCACACTGCAAAATACTTGCATGTTCTGTCTTCAGTTTCGGCGCTCATTAGTGCAGTGCCGACCGCATTACCTCCTGCTGACTGCACGCGCACACACTTGTTGTCAGGACCGGGGCAATGTCTGTATTAAACAGCCGCAGCCCCGCTCTAACGGCTGAGATCAGAGGCATTTCTGATTTCTGCCGCTATTCCCTTAAATGCTGCGATCAAAGCTGATTGCAGCATTCAAGAGGAAAATAAAAGCGGGGATGCCCCTTGGATTGCATCACAGGGAATCCCTGTGACGCGATCGAGGAACATACCATATATGGGCAGACAGCCCAGGGTCCATTGAAGGACCCCAGGGCTGTCTGACCATATTTTTATGTTAGGGCATACTGAGGTCTGTCCTAACAACTGCCTGTGTACTATCAGTATATAGATATATGCCAGTACATTAAAGTCTAAAAATAAAAAAGTTTAAAAAAAATAATGTTAAATAAAAAAATTGTAAAGAAATACACACACATTAGCGGAAACACTAAAATAAGTCTCAATACATAAAATATACACAAATTCGGTATCGTCGCAACCGTAATAACAAATTTATAGCGTCGTTTATGTGTACGCAGTCAAAGAAAAAAAAAATGCTTTCTTTTACTTATTAATTTGAGACACGAGGTATTATGAATTCTAATTCTCCATGTGCCTCACGTTAATAGTAATTAACCCCATCATGTACCTCACACATTAACCCAATGTTGTCCATTATGACAGTGAGGAACATGATGGGGTTAATCCTATTAATGTGAGGCACATGGAGATTCAAAATTCATCACACCACGCCGCCTCACATCAGAAGATGTATACATAGAAGCTGTATCTTGCGGTTAAAACCGAATCCATCAGGTCAGCGGGACTGACGGCTTCGGTGAGCGGCGCTCCTGCGTGTCTCTGACACGAGCGTTGCGCATCTCGGACGTCAAAAACTGCAGTTTTTCACGTCCGAGGTGCATCCGTGCTCTGCGCTGCGGGTTGCGGTCTCGCATCCCCCATAGATGAGACTATATGGAGGGATTTGTGAAGCGTGAAAAAATAGGACATGTGTATATATATATTTATCATGTTATTTACAGAGTATAAAGCTGCTGTATCTCAAAAAGTACTTTTTTTTTTAATAAAAAGCATTCAGAAAGTTGCACTAAACACTAAAAAAAAAATAAAAAAAAATGTAAATGATTTTAACGGTGTACAAACCCTTTAAAATGATATCTTAAGCATGGACTTCAAATCATTTTGTACTATTGACACAATGGATGTATCTTTTGCAAAAAAAAGAATCTAAAAACATAAGAAACTAACCGGCAAGTGTTACCCTTTTACTTGAAACAATGACAGACGCTATTAACACGCTACACGCCCGTGCTTTATAAACTGATGAGTGGCACATGACTGTATTTGCATTTCTATAGGAACTCCTATATAGAGGCCGTTATACAACATTTTTCTCACGTACTCCGGTTCAGCCTCAGTGACATTCAAACAATTACATTGTCAGATAGAAAAATTATCTATTGTGGGACCAGTGAGAAATGGCTCTGTTCCAACATGGACTGGTAATTTTCCAGTTGTTCCCTTTCTGTACTCTTCCTGGGCTGGGTGCATATTCTTCTGAATATAGCCATTTAGTTCAATTAGCATCATTAAATTGTAAGAAAAAAAATGCCTTCATATATATCTTTGGGCCTGTTCACATCAGTGTTCGGTTTCCGTTGATGGGTTCCGTCGGAGGAACCCATGAGCGGAAAGGCAACCGGAAACCAAGGCTTCCGTTTGCATTATCATTGATTTCAATGGAAACGCTTCCGTTGCTAAAGGTTTCCGTTTTGTTTTTTTGGGCGGAAACAATACGACGGAATTTAATTGAACGGAACCCCTGACGCAGATGTGAACGAAGCCTAAGTCAAACCTACCGTGGCTCTCATTTATCAAAACTATCTTACAGAAAACGTTGCCTTGTTAGCCCCTAACAACCAATCACAGTTCGGCTTTCATTTTTTGTGATTGTTTGTATGGTTCTCAGAAAATATAGTGATGGTCCGCTAACATACAACATTCCCGCCATGGTCCTGCTCAACACACGTACATGTCCTTAAAATTGAGTCATTCTCCAATCCAAGGAGTAGATTTCATGAATTGGTTTCCCTACATTGAATTACTAAATTTCTACTTTACACATTTCTCCTAAGGGTGTATTCACACGGTGCGGTTTTGTCGGGTTTTTGTCGCACGGCGAATTCGTGGTAAAAACGCATGCGGTTTTTGGTGCGGTTTTCAAGCCACGCAGCAAAACCGCACCGTGTGAATACAAATGGACAATAGTAAATGGACAAGTAAAATGGTCCATGTCATGTGATAATTCTACACTGTTGTATTTACACAAATTGTTCCTACATCTTCTACTAGGGCCGGGCGATTATGACCAAAAGCACAATTAATTGAACATGTAACCTCAATTACGATTATTGAACAATTATTTAGACCACACCCCTTTTTGCATGCCACGCCATTGAATTAATATTTATCCCCTAGCCTGCTGTATACTACTGTATATAATATACCCCCTGTCAATGCCCCCACACAGTATATTGCCGCCATAGTGCTCCCCACACAGTATAATGCCCCTAGAGCAGCCCCCGCACTAAATGCCCTCACAGCTGCCCCCACAGAGTACAATGCCCCCAATAGCTGCCACCACACAATATAATGCCCCATAACTGTCCTCCACACCGTATAATGCCCCCCATAACTGCCAACCACAGTATAATGCCCCCATACCTTCTCTCCCCACAGTATAATGCCCCCATAGCTGCCTCTACATAGTATAATGCCCCTATAGCTGTCCTCAAACGGTATAATGCCCGCTTAGCTGCACCCCACACGTTAGAATGTCCCCCATAGCTGCCCCAACGCTGTATAATGCCCCCGCAGCTGCCCCCAATAGTGCCTGATAAAACTAATAATATACATACTTCCCTAACCCCGTTGCAATGACGAGTGGAGGGGATTCCTCTGGTCTGTGCAGCACGGTGCAGACAGGCGCGATGACGTCACTGCCTCGCATCCTCGGCAGGAAATAATTTATAAAACCGAATTTCGCAAGATGACGTCTATTAATTGCACTGAATTTCGATTTAGACTATTTCTCCATTTATATTCCCAGCCCGACCTTCTGCTAAATACCACGTATTCTACATTTTTTCTGGATACTGACTTTATTTTAGCACAACTGTAATAAAAACTGTCATGCATCATATATGAGATTGTCCTGCAGTGAAGTATCAAATGAAAGATGTTGGGGAAAAAAAAAAAGTCCTGCAAGCCCAAGGCTTATGAGGTTGTTTTTGTTTTATTTTATTTTTTTCTTTGCCCTGTTGGCTGGAGTTAACGGTATGTGTGCAAAACTGAAAGGGAGTTGTGTTTTTTTTTTTTTTAATCGTTGAAATTTTTATTGAGCTTTTTCAACACATTACATAGGAAAAATACCTCCAAGCTTCAGCACCCAAGGTTCTCAACATGAGAAGTCCTACAAAGGAGTGCACAAAACAACATGACAGAAAATCAACTAAACAGAAAACAAAAGAAATAAAAAAAAAGACATTCATATACATACTGTGACTCTGTTCAGACATATTCATGACTTATTTATAATATTTTGAGCTTTTCCATAAATCCCACGTCGCCACCTTCGTATGAGGTGTGTTAAAGTAATAGAGGAAGGACGTTTCATGTCTACAATCTATGTTAACTCTTCTAATTACCTCTAATATGGATGGAGGGACGGGAGACTTCCACAATTTAGCTATTGACATTCTTGCAGCTATGAGAATATGTTGAGAAATCAGTCGGACTTGGTGAGGTAAATCTTCCAACCCCATGTCCAAAACGGCCAATTCTGGGGACCCTGAGATAAGTTTACCTGAGATCTCAGAGATCAGTTGAAACACTTCTTTCCATAGAGAGCTAATAGAAGGACAGGTCCACCACATATGTAATGTGGAGCCTTTGTTTCCGCACCCTCTCCAACACATATTAGAGCTGCCCCCTCCAAAGTGGGAGAATCTGGAAGGCGTTAGGTACCACCTAAGATATATATTTTTTTAACTAACTCCATATGATTTATGCATCTAGAATGCTTGGAGATCCAATTAGCAGCTTTAATCCATTGTTCTGAGGAGAATGAAGTACCCAACTCTTCTTCCCATTTTAGCATATAAGGGTCTTTTGAATCCCACCCTCTATGAAGCAGTAAATCATAACTAAATGTGAGGCCTTTCGGAAAACCCTGCCATTGAAATATAAACTTATGAAATGTAGAGAGTTGGGGCGGTTGGGTGGGAAGTTTCAAGCCCTGCAAGAAATGCCGAATTTGGAGATATTGAAAGAACTTCTTATGAGATATGTGAAATGAATCGGCTAAATCTGCAAATGTTCTGAAAACCCAGCTGTCATAAAAGTCAGAAAGAACCTCCACCCAGCTGATTCCCATTCTAACATTGGAGTGGCAGGAACAAAGTCTTGAATAGAAATCACTGGCATACTTTGTAAGGAGACATGCACCCAATTTTGTTTACACACTACCTGTGACCAAACCTGTATGGAGTCTTTCATAGATTGAATGGGGAGAGGAGGAACTGGACCTCCCATATATGCTATTATCATCAGGGTTTTGA
The DNA here is from genome assembly GCF_050947455.1 of Rhinoderma darwinii. Lineage (NCBI taxonomy): Eukaryota > Metazoa > Chordata > Amphibia > Anura > Rhinodermatidae > Rhinoderma > Rhinoderma darwinii. The sequence continues at coordinate 80,960,840 of NC_134697.1, read as the reverse complement.
GAGAGTGATGAGGAACAAGCACTTCTTCAATTTGAGCCCATAGGTGCTTAGGAGAAGCATGCCACATCTCTCACAGCTGGTCCATTATCGATGCCACATTATAGGAAGCAATGCCAGGAACTCCCAAACCTCCATCCCCATTCCTTCGATACAGCAGTGACTTTGCAACTCTTGCACGTTTGTGATTCCAGATAAATTTAAGCAAAACATTTTGGAATTGTGAAGTGAATGAGACAGGTATAAGGACTGGAATGGTTCTACATAAGTATAAGATCTTAGGCAGTAAGAACATCTTAACCAAATTTATCCTGGCTATCCACGATAATTGGAACTTATTTAACCTTTCACATTCTTCCTTTATATTCAACAAAAGAGCAGAATAATTTTTAGAGATTATTTGGGAAGAACATGAAAATAACTTTATACCTAAATATGGAATGCCTGTTTCTGCCCATGCAAACTGAAATTTTGATAGATCTGCCCTCAGGGGATCCAAAATGTTAATTGGTAACATTACCGACTTGGATATGTTTAGTTTATAATATGAAACTCTGGAATATTGGGAGATAACCTTTAGTACTGCAGTCAGGGACTTCAAGGGGGAAGTACAAGTCATAACCACGTCATCGGCGTATAGGCCTATTTTGTGCTCCATGGCACCTACTTTAATCCCTGAGATCTCCTGAGTATTACGGATCAATTCTGCGAAAGGTTCCATGCAAAGAGTAAAGATCAGCGGAGACAATGGACATCCCTGACGAGTACCATTAGTTATCTGAAATGTACTTGACATAAACCCGGAATTCAAAACCCTTGCTGAAGGGGAGGTATACAAAGAGAGAATTGCTGTTTTTATAAAAGATCCAAATCCAAATTTTTCCAGGACTGCATCCATGAAACCCCAATGTACCCTATCGAATGCTTTTTCAGCATCCAGGGAAAGAAAAATTGTTGCAACCTTAGATTGAGAAGCTACTTTGAATTAAATCTAAAAACCGACGAGTTCCATCTCTAGCTTGTCTTCCTTTAACGAACCCAACTTGATCTAAAGCTATCAATGAAGGTAGACAATCATTTAGTCTAGAAGCTAACAATTTAGAAAATAACTTAATATCGCTGTTTAATAATGTGTTTTTTTCTTTTAGGATGGTGGAGGTTTCGTCGTAGAAGGACTTTTAAACATATCCTGGGGTTTGCAGCGCCCTATCCGACTACAAATGTACGACAGCAATGAACGAATAAGCTTCAGCTCTTCTGACTCATGGGGTAGAGACGCACAAGGAGAGGACAGGTAAGAACAGCTATGCTAAGTTTACCATGATCTATGATGGGCTGTACCTGGCAATGTTTCCTCCGACTACTCAGATCAAAATAGGGATTGCAAACCATAGAAAATAAGTCCCATGGTAACACCCCCTTTTATCAGAGAATACGAAATTAACATTTTCTGACAAAACGTGGCAGCGGAAAAGTGTTTTTTTTAAAATGTATAAATAAACCCCAAAATCTTTTATTTGCATTGGTAAATGATTCTCCCACCAGTAACTATTACTAGTAAGAAAATTACTCACTGCACTTTTATGTCACATGCATTATTTATATATTTCCACTGTTACACTTTGTTCTAGGTGCTTTATGCTGGCGTCTGTGAATGACTGTTGCCCATTTCCTCACCAGATACAAGTACACAGTCCTTTTATGTTGTGTGCCAAACTGCATACTGACAGTGGCGGATTAAGTAGACCATAGGCCCTGGGCTGTTCCACAAACTTGAGCCCCCCTTCCCCACCGCCGCTCTGCCATGTCTATATTGAACACCAACTTTCTGTGCGAGCATTGACAAATGGGTGTTACGATTCTGCTTGTCAAAGGGCTTTGTCCCTACATACTGACAGTCTCCAACCATTACTGACAGTGTCACACTGTGTATGGACACATCCTCATAACAATGGCAATATGCATTTGTCTATTAGTCTTGGGTACACAAAGACTTTATGTGGAATACAATGATTTCCTACAATAGTCATGTCAGGAGAGGGGACAGATTCTCTATACATCCAGTGACTAACAAGTGACGTCTTCTCTGATAGGATTCTTTCTCTTTTCTTTTCTTTTCCATCTGACACAGACGAACGTTATGGCGACTTCTCCTGATGAGACCTTTGCTCCTCGCTTCTGCAGCCATTTCCAGCCTTTATAGAAACACAAAAATTCAGACACCAAGGCCCAGGACTTAACATTTATGGGGTTGTCCGTGTACGGACCGTTTTTTCATACGAATGAATGAATCGCGCGTCGATGAAGAACGCAGCTAGCTGTGAGAATTAGTGTTGCCCGAACGACCCCTTTTACACAGACTAATAATTTCGGACCCCAGACCAGATTCTAGAATACGTACAGACCCCAGACTTTCTAAACTATTGCAGTCCCCATCCAGACTCCCCCTAAACAAATTCAGACCCGAGAACAAGCACCCTAAATAAATAGACAACAGAACAAACACCCTAAATACAGACCTCGGACCAGACCCCTAAATACAGACCCCAGACCTGACTCCCTAAACTAAAACAGACCACAGACCCCCAAACTAATACAGACCCCATAAACTAATACAGACCCCAGACCAGACCCCCTAAATACAGACGGCAGACCAGACCCCCTAAATACAGACCCCATGTGACCTTATGTCTGCAGGTTCTTTTGCAGGACATAGACAATGCCGTTTTGGGCGTTTTTTTGTCGTGATTCGCCCCAATGATCTGCCATTGCATACTGATCTAGTTATAATACTACGCCATTTTTCTAGCGCAGATTCAATATATTTTAGTTGTATAGAGGTGGATTGCTCTGAAAGGTAATGCGTTTGCTTAGAATAATACATTACATGGAAGACCTATTTAAAGCCTAAGGCCACATGCACACGATCGTGCTTTTGCGGCCGCAATTTATCCGGATTTTTGCGGATAAACTGCAGACCCATTCTTTTCTATGGCCCAATGCACATGAACGTGATTTACATGTATAGGTGCGGAAGACGCAAATCCGGACTGCAAACATTTAGAGCATGTCATTTTGCGGTCCGGATTCGCAATTAGCAATACTGGTGAATTGTTGTGGATCCGTGAGTCCTGAAGACACACGGATGGACAACAAGGGTTTTGTGCGGTTCCAATGGTCAACAATGGACTCGTGGTCATGTGCATGAGGCCTGAATCATAACACCGTGACCCCTTCCTAGCAGACCACATGGCAACAATGACCTGTGGAAATTCCTACCTGTGGAAATTTACCCTTAGGCCCGGTAGAATTGTTGCAGAAATTTCTTCGACTTAAAATCCGTTCTCTTGATCTGAATGGGGTTGTTTCCGCATCAAGCACAAAAATCTGCAGCGTGTGCAGCGGGCCACATGTATTCATAGGGGACAGAAATGTTGCAGATTTTTGCTACGTGTTATGTGCCTTTTTTTGTTGCATATTTTGCTGCTATTTTCACCCCTTCTACATTTAAAAAAAACAAACTAAAATACGTATTTGAAAATACTGCGCATTCGTTTAAATCTCATGCACATGACTGGGACTGTAATCCGCTGCAGATTTTCCACACAGAAAATCAGCAGCATCGACATCCTGTGTGAATCCAGCCTAATAGCTTCAGTCTAGGGCTGGGTGATTATGACCAAAATCCAGATTAATTGAGCATGTAACTTTGAGTACGACTAATGAACAATTATTTAGGCCAACTCCCATTTTTATATAATATACCCCTGAGCCTGCTGTATACCACTGTATATAATATATATCCCCCTGAGCCTGCTGTTTACTACTGTATATAATATACTCCCTGAGCCTGCTGTATACTACTATTATACAGAAGGTTTAGAACTTCAGCTCACACACTATAATGACCCCATAGCTTCCTCTCACACATTATAATGCCCCCTTAGCTGCCCCTATACAGTATAATGCCTCCATAGCTGCCCTACACAGTATAATGCCCCTATAGCTGCACCCCACACAGTATAATGACCCCATAGATGCCGTCCACACCCAGTATATTGCCCCATAGTGCCTAATAAAAATAATAAAATAAGTACTCACATAACCCGGTTCCCATGACGATTAAAGGGGATCCCTCAGGCAGGTCTCCTCCAGTCTGTGCTATGTGTGGCTTAACGCAGAGTGGTGTGATGTCGTCAATGCAATGCGCCTGCCTGCACCAGGCCGTTCACAGATGACGTTGCATAGTGAATGGTGGAGCATGGAGCTGACGACTCCCTGCTCGACCATTGGATTCAACTGTATCTGTGTCCTGAGGGTGCAAATACAGTGTAAACGAGACATGCCACTACCCGCCTTGGACAGCGGGACACCGCCTGGAATCCGGGACCATTCAGCTGGAACTTGGAGACAGTCAAGTGCGCTATTGATTGCATCAGAAAAACAGAAACCTTACGGAACGGAGACAAATGCTTTGGTTTCCATTCGTGGGTTCCCCTGACGGAAACCACGAACAGAACCCCGGCGCAGATGTGACCGAAGCCTAACCTGTTTATTAAAAAAATGCCCTGCAAAGGTGTACATAGCCTTTAAAGTGGAACTTGAGCCTTTTCTGCCCATAAAGTAGCAGTGGATCTGGTGGAATGTGCCTTAACCTCTGCCCGCTTCTACCAGTTTTGACCTTTCTAACAGAGCCTCATTTTTCAAATCTGACATTTGTCTTTATGTGGATAAAACTTTGTAGTGCTTTTACTTAGCCAGGCGATTCTGTGATTGTTTTTCGTGACACATTGTACTTTATGTTAGTGGTAAAATTATCATTTTTCTAAAATTAAATGTATTTGCTTTTAAGACAGATAGCTATACCACACAAAATAGTTACTAGTTGACTGTATCAGTTCGGAACAGCAGTTCCGTTGGGAGGCAGAGACTCCTAGAATCATACATTTCTATGATGCCAGGAGTCTTGTTCACCTGCTCCGTGGTCGGGAAACTGGCCGACACAGAGACCATTTTTCACGGCCTGACCTCGGTCGTCTGCAAGAGCTATTACTCGTTTCACAGGAGTGTAGTACTCACTGTTTTTACCCGCTTTTTCTACCAAGAAATAAAGATTAAGAAAACGTCATTGGGTGAGTGCCACTCTTTGTGTTTCTCTACTTGGATGCAACTCAATATTTATTACCCTGATTCTGAAGTTTTTAGAAATTTCCCATATGTGGCCCTAGTATGCTACTTTACTGCAACATGCAACACAGGACTCAGAAATGAAGGAGCAACTTTTTAAATTATATTTTATCTTATTCAGCAGATTATATTTTATTTTATTCAGCAGTTTGTGTTACAACCACAAAATAAAACAATACAAAATGGCAATTCACACGATACCCTACAGATCCCCCAAGTACGACAAAACCCCATATGTGGTCATATACTACTGTTTGGGCACACAGCAGGATTAAGAAGGGAAGGAGCGCTATTTGGCTTTTGGAGCACATATTTTGCTAGATTGGTTTCTAGGCACCATGTTACATTTGCAGAACCACTGAGGTACCAGTACAGTGGAAACCCCTAAAAAGTGACTCCATTTGGGAATCTACACCCCTTGACAAATTCATCTAGAGGTATTGTGAGCATTTCAACCCAACAATTTTTGTCTGAATTGATTAGCATTTGGCCGTGAAAATGAAAAATAATTTTTTTTCCAACAAGATGTTTTACCTCAATTTTTTTTCCATTTTCACAAGAAATAAAGGAGAAAAAGCACCCCAACATTTGAAAAGCAATTACTTCCGTGTACGGTAATATCCCATATGTGGTTACAAACTGCTGTTTGGATACACATGTGAGGGCTCAGAGGGGAAGGAGCGGCATTTGACTTTTGGAGTGTAGATTTTGCTGGAATGGTTTCTGGCACCATATCACAGTTGCAAAACCCCTTATCTCTACCGAAACAAGTGACCCCATTTTAGAAACTGCACCCCTAAAGGCATTTATCAAGGGATGTAGTGAGCATTTAAACCACACAGGTATTTTCCAGAAATTGATACGTAGCAGATGATTCAAAGTGAAAATTGCAATTTTTCCACTGATCTGCCATGTCACCTCATAATATGTTGTGCACAGCTTGTGCCACTGGAGAATCTTACCCCATAAATTTTTAAGCGGGTTCTCCTGGGTATGGCTATGCCTTACTTGTGGATGTAAACTGCTGTTTGGGCAAGCTGCAGGGCTTAGAATGGAGGCAGCGACATTTGGCTTTTGGAGCGCGGATTTTGCTTGGTAGTAGTTTTGATTGGAGTTTACTAGTATTTCAGTTTTTAATGTGGAGACATATGTAAGCTGTGCGGAGTACATCATTGTATAATAAGAGAGTATAATATTAGGGTAAATAATACAATTATCCTTAGATGTGTGATATTCTTTGAAGCACTCCGTTGTGTACAGGCCAGTGTTTTGCTGATAAATGGTCAATACACAAAAGATTGTACACGTGCACCTGTAATCAGGAGCCCTACTGTGCTCCTATCATATAGTCAGCCCAGCAAACACATTTGTAGCACGATATTCACACCAAACACACCTTGATCGGGCTTAGAAATAGTGAAAAAACATGTTAGTTGCTACATACACAGATTTCAGTCCTTATTTTATGTTTTTTTAATTTGAGTTTGAGTTCCCCTTTTCATGCCTCCTCACCTCGCCGCAATGTTCGGGAGACCACGTCCCCTTACTCACACGTACAGGTGAGGCGGATAGAGCAGCCTAAATAGTAAGAAACAAGTTTATAAATATACATAATACAAAAATACTAAATATATACATAAGTACACTCACAGCTACACTTAGGCTATGTTCACACGGAGTATTTTGGGGGAGGAATATCTGCCTCAAAGCTCCAAACGGAATTTTGAGGCAGATATTCCTCCCCCAAAATACTCCGTGTGAATAGCAATTATCGCGCCGTTTTTCGCCCGCGGCCATTGAGCGCCGCGGGCATAAAACACGCTTTCTCCTGCCTCCCATTGAAGTCAATGGGAGGTCGGACGCGGAAGCGCCCGAAGATAGGGCATGTCGCTTCTTTTTCCCGCGAGGCAGTTTTACTGCTCGCGGGAAAAAGACGCCGACGCCTCCCATTGAAATCAATGGGAGGCGTTCTCGGGCCGTTTCTGCCGAGTTTTGCGACGCGGTTTCCGCGTCAAAAAACTCGGCAAAAGACCCCGTGTGAACATAGCCTTAGTCTTAGAAAACACGCTGTTTTTGTATATCAACTGTGAGAGTAATAATAAAAAATGCACGGTGTGCAGATCGGCTACAAACCCCTTAGGTGCTGCGGTCGCTATTGACCAGATCGGAGGCTAGTTTTGGTCCTGGCCGTTACAGCAGGGTGTCAGCTGTAACAGTACCCTCGTTTTGAGGGAACCATTTCCCGACTGTGCCGTATATATATATATATATATATATATATATATATATATATATATATATATTTATATATATATATATATGGCGCATGTCGGGAGGAGGTTAATCGGAAACGATGGAGTCTTTTCTACCAGATTTATGTTTCTGTAACATAAACGATTTATAAATGGAGGGCTAATGCAGGTGAATATTGCTGCAACTGACAGGAAATAGTGGACAAAATAAAAAAAATATGGTTACAATGTCTCTGAGAGTTCTTATGCTTTCTGTTATGGTAATTAATTAATTAGTCATTATTATTCTAGGTGGGCAGTCCTAAGAAGACTGGGGATCTAAATATCCCTTCTGTGCTACCAGAGGACGATGAGGAGAGTTATACTTTATAGACCTAACCAGGCTTTGTAGGGTGATAGAAAAAATATATCCCATAATGAGATTCTGTAACTTGTTGAAAAATACCTCTGTTCACATTAGTGTCACGGCTTCCATTTATAACTGAAGCCATGGCACTGTACCGAGGCCATTCGGGGTCCGTCGTTTTCAGCCGTTTTGACAGCAAGAACAGGACTGCATGCTTTGCTATACTTGCCATCGAAAGTAACGGAAACCCCAACAGAATCCATGTTGTAAAGGAAGTACTCCGATATGAACATAGCCTTAGGCCTCTTGCATACTTCCGTTGCCCATTGTACAGCCGCTAATGACTGATCCGTGAAACACGGACCGCACACGGATAGTTTCCATGTGCAGTCCATTGTTTCAACTGACCAAAATAATGAAATGGCTGAGACTGTTTAGTCAAAAACGGACACGAGTAGTACCTGTCCTATTTTTGTCGGAACGACCACACGGTTCTGTTAAAACAACGGAAGTGTGCATGGCTCCATAGAAATGAATGTGTCAGGGTGCTATCAGTTAAAAAAATGAATAGCACCCTGAAGAAAATAACTGAAGTGGGCATGAGGCCTTATGAGCAATGATAGTGTTGGAACCATATGGGTCCAGGGACAGGCAGATGTCTCACTTAACGCCCTCAATTGTGTCATTGACTGTACGCACGCACACACACACACACACACACACACACACACACACACACACACACACACACACACACACACACACACACACACACACACAAACAATTCCTATATATCAAAGATAGTGGTATTTGCGTCCACTTATAATTCAATTAAATCCACCTGAGTAAGAACACTTAAAAATATTTTATTGAAAAAACTTATTAAAACCTGGGCTAAACTAGACAAAATATCTGATAACAGGCGACCAAGCTGAGAGTGACCAGGATAGAGCAGACCATATAGTAGATATAGCAGACTCACAGCTAACTTATCAAGAGTCGAAGCAAATGTAACTGATCCCTGCCTGGGAAAGTAGTCAAAGAACTTATTACATTGGTAGAACACCTAACGCGTTTCTACATCCCTCTATCATTCCGATGTTTCATCAGAGGTGTAAATTCATTCACAACAGGGGCAACTGAGACACAGTTCAGTGTTTCTATCAAGCCCCCCTGTTATGCAGATATCAGTGACGGCACTGGTGTCTGACTGCAACGCGCGCCCTTAGGTGCCGGCTGCTTATAGTTTAAGCCCCTCCCATTCAGGGCAGAACGAGCCCTAATCATTGCCCAATCAGACAGCGCCACATCCTCGTGATGCTTATCCATTGCTGGCATCAGGTGACTATGGGAACCAAACTGGTAGCGGCGCACTACAAAACACAGATATCGACTAGAGCTTAGAGGATAAAGTAATCCAGATAAATCTCTCGAAAACAAAGAGAACTAGAACATAGAAGACAATCAGTCTTTAACCTTTCGAATATAAGTGATATAATCAGAACAATCACCCGGAAGTTATAGATCAGTCCTCTAGTAACTACCCTTATCAACCAAAGCGAGTGGCTATCCCATGGTATAGATAAGAAAAGCCATGGAATCGTAGAATGAATATAAAGCTGCTTTATCCCAATTAAACAATCATAAGCAAGTATGAACTAAATTAAATTGGCTGCAAAATAGAGTCACATAAGACCCCCTATTAACACCCAGACAGAAAGAAAACAAGTAAAGGAAATATTGTCATTGAGTCCAGCCGGCTTAACCGTACCCATGGCAAATATCCAAGGTGCCTCCATCTGCAAAATCTGTTTGTCCCAATTCCCACCGCGTAATAGGGGATGGACCCTCTCGATCCCCAGAAAACTCAGATGATTCGAATTGCCCTGATGCTTATCCCAGATATGACGAGAAATTGGCGTCTCAGCTTGTTTTGCCACATCATTAACATGGTCCCTGACACGTTTGCGGAATTCCCTAATGGTCTTACCCACATATTGGATACCGCAACTGCACGTCACCCGACCCCTTTGGTCTTACAGTTCATGAAATCATAATTTTTATATACACATCCTGTGTTCGCGTTGGAAAATGTCCTGTCTACGGTTATAAATTCACAGGCTTTACATGACCCACCTCAATAGGTCCCTGTTGGGACCCTTGGTAACCATGTTTGATCAATGACTGGTTTCATGTGCACTAAATTGTCCCTCAAATTCCATCCTCTGCAGTATGTAATCGAAGGGTTATCATCTAACAGTTCTCCTATATCCGGATCGGCCTTTAAAATACCCCAAAAGGTATTAAGTACCTGTCGAACTTACACACACACACGCACGCACACACACGCACGCACACACACACACTGAAAATAATGGCTTGTTTTTCCTAATTGAGAATTATGGAAATCGTTCAACCCTGTTTTAAATACTTACCGGGTTAATGGGCATCTCTTCTTGTTGTGAGAGTACCTTGCTTAAAAAGTAAAAATAAGAATAAACCAAACAACTGAGCAGATGTTGGGGAAGTTATCTGATAACCTGGGCTGCCAGCTCACTGTATAAAGCTGATCACCCGGTAGACACGTGAACTGAGTGCATTGCATCCCCCGGACAGCATATGGCCCGCGTGATATCATTTGTTTTTCTTCATATCTTCTTGTGTATAGATATTATTGAGTCCTTTGACTGTGCATGTCTGACATGAAACCAGCTGTCATAGTAACCCTCAGATATTTATCAGCTCCTTTCATGTTTCACACAATTACGCAAAAAAAGAACGACATAACTGTTCGGCTAAAAAATTGGAACCTCTATTTCTGATACACAGGATCCCGTGTATAAAAATTAAAGGGGTAAAAAGGTGGTACGGTTGCCCACGTACAAGTTGACACTTGTATGTTCCAACATATAAATTAGGATGAATCCCAGCCAGTATCTGTCCGATATAAAGTTTCAGTGGAGAAGTGTCCGTGAATAAGGTCAGATTGTATCTGCCATGGACTTTGGTTGCATCTGAAATAAAATTATTCAATATTAAGTTTTCAAGGTGTAAAGCGGTGGGTGGGGAGCAAGAAAAATGGTCCAAGACAACGTTCCATAGGTGAATGCATCACTGTCTCCTGTGCTCTAGACTTAGGAGTCCTGGAAAGTTTCTGCAGAACTGGGTTGGTATGGCTGCCTGCTGCACATAGATTATTTTTTTTTCCAAAAGTAAGCTGAACTTCAGCTCTAACTAAGCCATTGACCCGATATCTTGCCAGTTTAAAAATAACGATGGACGGCCCAGTTGCCTAGGAAACCAGATTTCCCGGTCTGCTGACTGTAAAAATTACTGTAAAAATTCTTGTGGGAGACGCAGCTCTGGAACCAGGGCTGTCCTTAGCCTTTTTGGAGCCCAGGGCAAGGATTAATGGTGGGGCCCCCAGGCAGTCTCACACAAGATAGGATTAGATACAGCACCCAGCAGACAGTATCACACATATTAAGGTTAGATACAGGCCCTCAGCACATAGTATTACACCTGATAGGCTTTGATACAGGGTCCCAGCAGATAGAATCACACGTGCAAGTATGGGGCCCGGTTTGTACGGGGCATGGGCCCCACTTGCCCTGCCCAAAGGACGGCCCTGGCTGGAACAACCACACCTACAGTATGTGTTTGCGTGTGCATATTAATTATTACTATTATTTTGGCTCAGTGTGGCTGTTTTAGGTTGGTTTGACATCACATTTGTAAGATATTCTTTTCCCCTCCTCCTTGTGTCAGGAACTGTTCTCACAATGGTGGAATGCGGATCTCCTAAATGTGATCTGGAACCAGCCTCCTTCAGTTATAGAATGGCAGTATTATTTGGTTGTGCTTTTGTTTTAGCAATTTATAGTGATAGAATTTGGCTGTGGTGTGATGGTATTTGAGAAATGTATTGTGGTATATAGTGGATTACCGTATATAACAGTGGTATTGGCATTTGAGTACTGAATGCGACGGGGACAGATGGACCCCTTTACTAGTCTGTCCGTGAAGAGGAGGAAAGAGTTTATATGAAAATGAGGACCTGCGGGGCTGGGGAGCCAGTGCTGGGGGGAAGGAGCGGCCCAAGCTGACCTTTTGCACCAGGGCCCATGAGCCTTTAGCTACGCCTCTGACTACTAGCAAATCACAGCTTAAAGGGGTTATGCGGACAACATAAACATACTGTAAAACAGTTCCTCACTACATATAAGCAATCTTCAGAATATACTTGCGTAAACATCCAAAAGTGAAAATGGCAATCGCTTCCACGGTCACGTGATCCATTTATTCTGTTTTCTGATTCTCGATGACGTGCCAACACCAACTTCCTACTTCACTCGGTCTCGGCACATCATTCAACATGTGACCGCAAGGGGCTGGCGCTGATGCCATTCATTGACTAAGACAGCCCCCTGCAGCAATCTAGCAGGAAGGCCAGGATTGAACTTTGAACCAAGGCTCGTGAGTGTATGATTTGTACATTTTAACTTTGACTTAACTTCTTTTAGGTCATTACCCATCACAGAACAGCAGAATAACGAAGAAGAAAACAACAATGCTCCTGATAGAAGTAAGTAAAATCTAACATAACCTTTACATCCACCATTAGGGCCACATTATAACTTATTTCTTTGGGAAATTTTGAAAAAGAAGAGGCGGCTGCACCTATTGCGGTACACTTCGACAAAAGATCACTCCAGTAGTTTGCCCAGCTGTTAAACTAGTGATAAGAATGTAGTAATGAATGGATCCACAGTACCTCTGATATTATAGGACTCTTATTGGTCAGATTAGCAAGATCCTCGATCTTCAAAGGGAATCTGTCAGTAGTTTAGAGGCCTCAGAACTGCTGACCGAGCGATATACGGGAGGAGGAGGGCATTTTAAACATACTTTTTTCCTGGTCATGCAAGTACATGACTTAGAAATCGACGTTTGATTTCCCCCGTCGCATCGGTCGCGAATGCTACTCTCTCCTCTGAGTGCTGGCTCTAGTGGCCAATCAGGAGACCGCTAGAGCTGTCACTCAGAGCCGAGGGGCGGGGTTTGTAGCATGCAGTGCAGGAGCACTTGCCCATCAAGTCCCGCTTTAGTGGCACTTGCGATCGGCAAGCCATGGGAATGAAACATTATTTTATCGATGATGCAACTTTAATCGGTAGCGCTTTAAAACGCGAAGTTATTTAAATATGATTAAATAAAGTAACGCGTTTCAGAGCTTACAGTAAGTCCTTCATTACACTAAAATGACTAAACGTATGATACTGCAGACCCATTTTGCAGCCCACTTACCGTGCCTGAGGCCTTAAAGTGTTACGTTAGTTTGAGGTCACTTTATGGAATATAAATGGTATTCCATATTATATTGGTGTGTATGGGAACACTCATTACAAATTTGAAACCGCTCTGCTTATAACTTTCCGGGCTGCAGGGACCTGCAACTATTTCCAGGACGTGGGTCCCCCGACCCCCATCGCACCACTGCATCCAGGCAGAGAATGAATAGAATAGAGCGAGGGCCAAGCATGTGTGCAGGTCTATCTATTTATTTCTAGGGGATTTAAGCACTATCCACACGGCCGTGCCCGTAATTACGGGCCGTGATTGCGGGCACGGCCAGCCACGGACAGCCGTCCGCATTCTTGGCCCGTTCCAAAGTATGGGGTGGCACAGCTCGTAAAACTAATTAGATAGGACATATCCTATCTTTTGCGATACATTTCTACAGCCTGGACACCTTCCCGTAAACAAACTGTCTTATGCTACCCTCAGTTAGGGCAGCAAAAAGGTGGTGACAGATACAAAATCATAGTGTGGACCCTCCCTCCATCAATAAAAAGTCCTGGAATATTATAGGCATTAAAGGTATGGACTGTAATTGTGATAGCACATGAACGTCCTACCTGTGTGGTAACAAAGCTCATGTCATTATAATGTTCTTTCCAGATCCCAATGAAGAGGAAATAATACCGCAGTTAAAACGGACTAGAAGCGATGCCAGCTTCGTTCAGAGACGTTCACACCATCGCAGCCCTTCAGAGACTCAGAGATTAAGAAGTCACAGGTTCTCCATTAATGGCCACTTCTATAATCATAAGGTATAAATCAATTATATCAACAACAATCCGTATTAACCCCTTAATGACCGGGCCATTTTGCACGTTAATGACCAAGGATTATTTTTTGTTTTTTCACGGTCGCATTCCAAGAGTCGTAACTTTTTTTTTATTCCGTCGACATAGCCGTATAAGGGCTTGTTTTTTGCGGGACGAGTTGTATTTTGTAATTGTACCATTTTTAGATGCTTATAATATATTGATTAACTTTTATTAACTTTATTTTAGGAGAGAATTGAAAATAAGCAGCTATTCCAGCATTAATTTTCACGTTATAAATTTACGCCATTTACTATGCAGCGTAAATAACATGTTCACTTTATTCTATGGGTCGGCACGATTACGGGGATACCAAATATGTAAAGGTTTTATATGTTTTTTCTACGTTTGCACAATAAAAACCCTTTTAGAAAAAAATTACTTGTTTTTGCATCGCCGCGTTCCAAGAGACGTCATTTTTTTATTTTTCCGTCGATGTGGCCGTATGGGGGCTTGATTTTTGCGGGCCAATGTGTCGTTTTCATTAGTACTATTTTGGGGTACATAGGACTTATAGATTAACTTTTATTTTATTTTTTATGGGGGGAATGGGAGAAAAGAGAATTTTGCCGTTGTTTTTTGCATTTTTTTTGGACGCCGTTCATCCGGCGGTTTAATTAATGTGTTCATTTTATTGGTCAAGTTGTTACGATCACGGGGATACCATATATGTGTATGTGTGATTTGTTTTGACACTTTTACTGAATAAAACCACTTTTTGGGCAAAAAAAGTAGTTTTATTTGATTTTGACTGTAATTATTATTTTTGTTTTCTACAAACTTTATTTAACTGATTGACATTTTTTTTTTTAAGTCCCATCAGGGGACTTCACTATGCAATGTGCCGATCGCATATATAATGCTTTGGTATACTTAGTATACCAAAGCATTATTGCCTGTCAGTGTAAAACTGACAGGCAACCTATTAGGTCATGCCTCCGGCATCGCCTAACAGGCAGATGCTGAAGGCAGACCTGGGGGTCTTTGTTAGACCCCCGGCTGTCATGGAAACCCGACGGTGACCCGCGATTTGTTTGCGGGGGCGCCCATCGGGTGACAGAGGGAGCTCCCTCCCTCTGTCAAACACATTAGATGCCGCTGTCACTATTGACAGCGGCATTTAATGGGTTAAACTGCCGGAATTGAAGCGCGCTTCGATTCCGGCAGTTGCAGCAGGAGCCAGGCTGAGTATAACAGCCGTGCTCCTGCTGCTGATCGCGTGGGTACAGTGACAGTACCCGCGCCATCACAGGACGGATATATCCGTCCTCCTGCGCGAACTAGCAGCTGCTGAGGACGGATATATCCGTCCTTCGGCGTTAAGGAGTTAAATAAAGACTACCACAGGATGTCGGCCGATATATAAAATACACAAAGAATAAAAAGTTGTCTTGGAGCCCCTTTAATTCAGAAGTACCAGTTTTGGCCCCACCATCTTTCTGGGTGTTTTTTTTTTTTTGACCTTCTTATTTTCAATTTTGTGTATCACCGTTTCAAAGTCCTCTGGGTCTATAAGCACTGTGATTGGTTACCCCTCCCAATCTAGATGCTATGGATGCCGATGTTTGGTCGAACACGGTAACTTCATGCCTCCTTGCACCTGTGTTCACCTCGGGGTATGTTCACACGTAGAAAAAGAAGTGGCTGAAAATTACGGAGCTGCTTTCAAGGGAAAACAGCCTCTGATTTCGAGGCGTTTTTGCAGCTGAAAATGAAGCTTTTTTTGAGGCGTTTTTCATAATGTCAATGGAAAATCAATTCCAAAAACGCCTTAAGGCCCTGTTCACACAGAGTTTTTTTGCAGGCAGAAAAATCTGCCTCAAAATTCTTTCAGGAATTTTGAGGCAGATTTTGACCTGCCTGCAAATTCTTGCTGCGATTTGCACCCGCAGCCAATAAGCGCCGCGGGCAATAAACGCAGTGAAAAATGCTTTCTCTGCCTCCTATTGATTTCAGTGGGAGGTCAGAGGCGGAACCTTGGCAAGAAAGAGCACAGCCGTTGATTTACAGACGTTTTTTTATGCATCAGGCGTTTTTTGATGCGTGTTTTACGTCCGTTTTTGGAGCGGTTTTCCTATTGAGTCAATGAAAACGGCTCAAGACTTGACATGCACTTCTTTTTTATAGGGCGTTGTTTTACGCGTCTTTTTAAAAACGGCCGCGTAAAAAACGCCCCGTGGGAACGGAACGCCATTTTTCTCATTGAAATCAATGGGCAGATGTTTCGAGGCGTTCAGCCCCCGTATTTTCAGCCATCTTTCGGGGCGTTTACAGCATTATTGCCTGTCAGTGTAAAACTCACAGGGAATCTATTAGGCCGTGCCGCTGATCGCGTGGGTACACTGCAGTGCCCACGCGATCGGAGCGACAGATATATTAGTCGCAATGCGGGAACTAATACCTGCTGGTGACGGATTTATCCCCCGCTCGTCGTCAAGGGGTTAAGTGTAAGTTCACCTTTGATGACCCACAAGAATGAATCCAGTTATTGCTGTAGGTACAAAGGCAGCAAGTATGAAATTCCTAATACGCCTGAGAGTTATTGCTAGATCGCTTTAGCTGCTAAAGATCAACCGGGAAAAAAAAAATTGAGAATGAGAACATTCAGCCGACCTATTGCTGTGTATCTACGGGATAAGAGGTCAAAGCACAGATTTCCCCTATGCTGCTGACACACAATACTGATCTGTTTCCTTTTAGACATCTGTGTTTACCCCGGCATATGGCTCTGTGACAAATGTTCGTGTCACAAGTACCATGAACACATCGGAAGTTTTGAATCTTCTCCTGAGGAAGTTCAGGGTAAGCGGAGTCTACAGGCGCTAACCGTTTCTTATTGAAAACAGCGCTATAATGTTTAAGGAATGTGTGATAGAAATTATTTATTCTATCTGTCCATCTCTCTCCATCCATCCTTTAGCCTGGTAGCAGCCTATTTGTAACGCCATGATAGTACATAGAGTGGGCTGCCAGGTCTTCAATGCTGGTAGAGCATGGTGTGTTGCCGTCTGGCATAGCAAGAAGGGCAGCCCGCTCTATGTACTATCATGGCGTTACAAATTGGCTGCTACCAGGCTATATAGGCTGTGCCTCATGATTTACGCATTATCCCTCCATGTTTTACACACTGCACCCACACTTCATGCATCACTCACGTTCCTGACCCTTTTAGTACTGCCCCCTATATTTTACACTTTATTCACCACTCACTATACTCAGTACTGCCCCCTATATTTCACACATATTATTACAACTTGCACATTATACACTATTCATTTACTTTTTACTACATATCCCATGCACCACCACACGCCACTCCCCTCAAGGCTAATGGGAGTGGCTATTATTATTTAAACACACCTGTGCACTTTCCTTCAGCATTTTTGACCTGGCTGCGTCCTGTTGGGATTATACCTGCCCAATTTGTGAGTATGGCCATTTTTTGTGTTTTGCAGTCCAGAGTTTGTCTGATGTATCCAGATATAAGGCTGCACAGATATGTATTACAGTATGTAATCTGCAATTACATACATACATTACACACCACAAGTATAGAGAGGTCTATAACTATCACAGTCATTGGACTAGTCTTAAAGAGGCTCTGTCACCAGATTATAAGTGCCCTATCTCCTACATAATCCGATCGGCGCTGTAATGTAGGTAACAGCAGTGGTTTTTATTATGAAAAACGATAATTTTTGAGCAAGTTATGAGCAATTTTAGATTTATGCTAATTAGTTTCTTAATAGACAACTGGGCGTTGTAAAGAGAAGTGTTTGACACTGACCAATGAGACCAATCAGCGTCCAATCAGCGTGATACACTTCTCATTGTTCCAGCCCAGCTTCTTTCACTGCACAATCAAGCTGGGCTGGAACAATGAGAAGTGTATGATGCTGATTGGTCACTGATTGGTCACTGATTGGTCAGCCTCATATACTCCTCTGTACAACGCCCAGTTGGTAAAAAGTAAAAACACGCCCAGTTGTCTATTAAGAAACGAATTACCATAAATCTAAAATTGCTCATAACTTGCTCAAAAATGATAGTTTTTCAAAATAAAAACCACTGCTGTTATCTACATTACAGCGTCGATCAGATTATGTAGGAGACAGGGCACTTATAATCTGGTGACAGAGCCTCTTTAACATATGACTGACTGCTTCCTTTTCCTTGGTTTTCTCAGTTTTTGCAGTGTAGCAGTAGTGTGTCTGTCTGCCGACCTCTTTAAATGTCACGACTATGGGGTATGTGGACCCACTAGGCCGCTCCGCCATAGTGGAGTAGCATCTGGCCAAACAAAAGTCAATAACAGTCTCTAGGATAAGAGTGCCTGGATCAATAATTTGGCAAACAATCAGCGTGGCTGACACTAGGCCTAGCAGTCACGTGGCACAGATGATACTTGGCACAGATGACACTCTCGACTCCGACACTAGATAACACACTGGAACACAGTTATTGGATACGGGATACAGGAAGCGGGAACACAGGATACAACTAAGAGACCATTTGCAAAGACTTACATGGGCAGACACAACAACACTCAGGCAAGGAGGAAGAGGGCAGAGCCCTTTTTATACAGGGGTGAGTAGGGATTGGATAGGGAGCTTAAACCCTATGCACAGCAGCCGGATTCGAAGCTGTTGGCATGTAAGTGATGCCAACAGTCTGCGACCGCGGCCATCATATTAAGTACTTGTGAATGTCGCCTTACGTGGCTATTTACTGGTTTTAATCCAGGGGCAGATGTGGAGAAGAGGAGTCCTTTTGCAACAACAACGTGGACCCCTTTCTGCTCGAAAGCTAATCAGCTGAAAATGCCAAATTCAATAGGGGGCGGTGATTCAATTCTATATCCTTTTTTTTTTTTGGCTAGTACCAGTATATTTGAAACTGTGCATTAGAACATACACAAAGCATAGAAAATGAACATTATACAAAATAAAAACCTCAACAATAGCAAAAAATACAAACAAAACGGTTTTTAAATTACCTGTATCATTTGTGGTTGCAGTTTGTTTAAAATGTTTTTGACATCCTGGTTCTTGTAGGTTGAAAACAGCTCCTCAGATTTTGGACTATACCTGGTTCATGAGAATGGAGGTACGTTAAACACTAGGAATGACAAATACTTTATAGATTATTACCCAAGTGAAATGCGTGAAGATTAAAACAAGTAGCAGGGAAAATGAAGATGCTAACCATGGCTTTCTTACTCAAAGACAACTGCGGGAAGTGGCACTAGCATAGCCATTTCAACAACACTGCTACTTTCAAATGCAGTCGAATATTAGAGAGGCGTTCTGTAAAGGATCTGCCAGACACAGCTTCTGTGTCGATGCCCGTGGTTAATCAGTCTGCATCTGCTCCTAGGTCTGTTAGAGTGACTCGATCTGCTACCACTCAGGCTGGTAGGCTGAGGAGTGGGAGAGCCTATCACAGCCTGGCCAGACGGTTCTAGCTCCCGCCCTCGGTCTATGTATACCTTCATTTGCTTCTTGTCTTTGCCTGTGATTCTCTCCTGCTTCCTGGCTCTGCTGTTCCAGCTATTACTATCGACCTCAGCTTCATTTTGACCCTGGCTATACTGACTACGCTCCTGCTCTGCGTTTGGTACCTCGTACACTCCTGGTTTGACTCGGTTCGTTCACTACTCTTGTTGCTCACGGTGTTGCTGTGGGCAACTGCCCAATCTCCCTTCGCTTCTGTGTGCCCTTGTCTGTTTGTCTCTCGTGCACGTATTGAGTGTAGGGACCGTCGCCCAGTTGTACGCCGTCGCCTAGGACGGGTCGTGCAAGTAGGCAGGGACTGAGTGGCGGGTAGATTAGAGCTCACCTGTCTGTCTCCTTACCCCGTCATTACACATTCCCTTCGGGGAGAAGGGGCGTACATCTCCGCCAATCTTATAGGGGGAGGCCTATGTTGCATCAGCTAATGAACTGCCGGACCTCCCGTATATATTCTAGTTCAGGACACTAAACTTATATCTGAGCAATAGGATCCTATTTGTCGCATAGGTGTACTCTTGCTTTGTGCAATTATACTACTCACCCCTGTCTAGCCCTAAACTGACTCCATGCGGTGACCCAGTCGGTCGCAGTTCTGGTTTCTCATCTTCCCTCGTATCTTGTGGCTCACTGTCATTGTCTTTCTAACTGAATATTAAGGAAAAGTATATGTGAAATAATCAACCTCCTTGATAAACATTTCAACTGAACACTATGGATAATTGTAATGATGTTTTTTCTGTATTAATTTTTATGTTTTTTTTTGTAGAAAGAACCAGATTAGGGGACACTGAATTCCCATTGATTTGCAGAATACTTCATGGTCCCTGTGAAAGAATTGCCAAATTATTCCTAATGGAGACTGATCTTGGGGAGGAAGTCTCACATGATGTAAGTCTGCAGACTAGCAAACTTTTTCCGTTTTTCATTTGTTTTTTACTTTTGTATATGTACTGTAAATGGGTATAAGAATTGTTTAAAGGCTTTGTACACATTTGAAGAGATTTTTTAAAAATAAATCAATGTTTTACGTTATTTTATGTGTCGCTATTGACCGCTGCATTTGAGCCCTGTTAACAACAACTTGGGCTTCAGGAGCACCCCGCCCGATGCGGGAAAACTCCTTCTGAAGTGCTGACGTGAAAAGGCGACGCTTCAGAAGAACTTCCCCCGAATGGCCAATGTAGAAACACTATACGCAAAAAAACAAGCCTTCACATGGCTATGTCTGCGGGAAAAAAAAAGTTACGGCTTTTAAAGTGCGATGATAAAAAAAACTGGAAATAAAAATCGCTCCTTTATTAAGGTCCAATATATGATGGATAAGTATTTGTCTGTATTTCTCAGCACTGAGGACACCATCAATTCTGACCAAATCCCCAACTGCCTTTGCTGAAATGCAGCCCCAAACTTGTAAGGAGCCTCCACCATGCTTCACTGTTGCCTGCAGACATTCACTATTGTACCGCTCTCCAGCCCTTCGGCAAACAAACTGCCTTCTGTTACAGCCAAATATGTCAAACTTTGACTCATCAGTCCATTGCACCTGCTGCCATTTTTCTGCACCCCAGTTCCTATGTTTTCGTGCATAGTTGAGACGCTTGGCCTTTTTTCCACGTCGAAGATATGGCTTTTGGCCGCAATTCTTCCTTGAAGACCACTTCTGGACAGATTTCTCCGAACATTAGATGGGTGTACCTGGGTCCCACTGGTTTCTGCCAGTTCTGAGCTGATGGCACTACTGAACATCTTCCGATTTAGAAGGGAAGTGTTAAGGATCTGCCAGGCACAGCTTCTGTATCCACGCCCATAGGTAATCAGTCTGCACCTGCTTCTATGTCTGTGAGACTGACTCCATCTTCCACCACTCAGGATGGCAGGCTTAGGAGTGGGAGAGCCTATCACAGCCTGGCCAGACGGAGCTAGCTCCCGCCCTCCGTCTATTTATACCTGCCTTTCCTGTTCCTCCTTGCTTGTGATTCTTCTTTGTTGCTTTCCTGGCCCTGCTGCAGCTTCTTGAACTACTTGTCCCTGCTTCATATTGACCCTGGCTTACTGACTACTCTTCTGCTCTGCGTTTGGTACCTCGTACACTCCTGGTTTGTCTCGGCTCGCGTACTACTCTTGTTGCTCACGGTGTTGCCGTGGGCAACTGCCCCGCTTCCCTTTGTTCTGTGTTTCCTTGTCTGGTTGTCTGTCGTGCACTTACTGAGTGTAGGGACCGTCGCCCAGTTGTACCCCGTCGCTTAGGGCGGGTCGTTGCAAGTAGGCAGGGACTGAGTGGCGGGTAGATTAGGGCTCACTTGTCTGTTTCCCTATCCCTGTCATTACAGGAAGTAAGCATGATGTGTCTTTGATCTGCTGCAAGTTTCCTCGGCTGACCACTGCGTATATGGTCCTCAACATTGCCCATTTCTTTGTGCGTCTTCAAAATGGCTTGAACAGCACATCTAGAAACACCAGCCTGCTTTGAAATCTTTGCCTGAGGCCCCATGCACAATATAGTAAAAATTGTCCGCGATTACGGACCCATTCCATTCTATTGGCCGCGGACACCTTTCCGTATCACTACGGATGGGTGTCCGTGCTGTAGAAATGTTCCGAAAATTATTGAACGTGTCCGTTCTATTGCGGGCCATGCTCCCATACTTTGTATGAGAGCACAGCCCGAAAATGCGGGGCGGCAATTGGCGGGCCGTGATTATGGGCACGGCCGTGTGCATGGGGCCTGAGAGACCTTGCTGATGCAGTATAACTACCTTGTGTCTTGTTGCTGTACAAAGTCTTGCCATGGTGGACCTGTGACATGAAACTGTCTTCCACAACCTCACCTTTATAGCAGAGTTTGGCTATTCCTCACTCAGCTTTAAGCCTCCGACACAGCTGTTTATGTTACACTTAATTACTGTGTTTCAACCTACATATGAAAATGATGATAATTATCACTTGTTTGGTATAACTGGTTAATCATACACCTGTCTATAATCCTACAAAATCTATGACTTTATGCAAGTGTACCTAGAATAATTGATGCTGTTTTGAAGGCAAAGGGTGGTCACATTAAATAGTATTTTGATTTAGATTTCTGTTCATTCACTTTTGCCTTTTTAATTGATAGAAAGAAAAAACTATTAACACTTCTATTTTTGAAAGAATTCTTACTTTGCATCATTGAGTTCAGGTGTTTTATTCAGTCCCGTTGCCACAGGTGAATAAAATCAAGCACCTAGCCATGCAGTCTGCCGTTGCAAACATTTGTGAAAGAATGAATCATACTAAAGAGCTAGCTGAATTTGAGCATGGTACTGTTGCAACAAGTCAGTTTGTGGAATATCTAGAAGGGAAAAAATGTCACAATCAACTGTGAGTGGTATTATTGCAAATTGGAGGTGGTAAGGAACCACAGTAACAGCCACGAAGGGTAGATCATGTAACTTTTCAGAGCCGGGTCGCCGAGTGCTGAGGCACATAGTACAAAAAAGTTGCCAACGTTCTGCTGACTCAATAACTGCAGAGTTCTAAACCTCTTCTGGCATTAACATCCGCCCGGAGCTTTATGGCATGGGTTTCCATTGCCGAGCAGCTGCATGCTGACACTTCGCATTACGCATTGTGATCTTAGGCTCCTGTGCAGTTGTTTTACTGTGGAAACCTATTCATGAAGCTCCTGACACACCGTTCTTGTGATAAATGATACAACAGAGGATGATTTTTAGGCACTTCAGTACTTGGTGGTCCCCCTCTGTGAGTTTGTGGTTAACGCTTTGTGAGTGAGCTTTTGTTACCCCTAGATGCTTACACTGAAATCTCTGAACTCAATAATTAGAAGGGTGTCCACATACTTTTGGCCATATATTGTTTCTTAAAACTTTGACATGCACATGTATCTGACACATTAACATGGAATGCTTGGTTTAGGAAGTTGAGTCATTTTGCTTTTTTTACCCTTTATCTGATGAAACGTTTTAAAGAGGCTCTGTCACCAGATTTTGCAACCCCTATCTGCTATTGCAGCAGATAGGCGCTGCAATGTAGATTACAGTAACGTTTTTATTTTAAAAAAACGAGCATTTTTGGCCAAGTTATGACCATTTTTGTAGTTATGCAAATGAGGCTTGCAAAAGTCCAAGTGGGTGTGTTTAAAAGTAAAAGTCCAAGTGGGTGTGTATTATGTGCGTACATCGGGGCGTTTTTAATACTTTCACTAGCTGGGCGCTCTGATGAGAAGTAACATCCTCTTCTCTTCAGAACGCCCAGCTTGTGACAGTGCAGATCTGTGACGTCACTCACAGGTCCTGCATCGTGACGGCCACATCGGCACCAGAGGCTAGTTGATTCTGCAGCAGCATCAGCGTTTGCAGGTAAGTCGATCTTACCTGCAGACGCTGATGCTGCTGCAGAATCAACTGTAGCCTCTGCTGCCGATGTGGCCGTCACGATGCAGGACCTGTGAGTGACGTCACAGATCTGCACTGTCACAAGCTGGGCGTTCTGAAGAGAAGAGGATGTTACTTCTCTTCACAGCGCCCAGCTAGTAAAAGTATTAAAAACGCCCCGATGTACGCACATAATACACGCCCACTTGGACTTTTACTTTTAAACACACCCACTTGGACTTTTGCAAGCCTCATTTGCATAATTACAAAAATGGTCATAACTTGGCCAAAAATGCTCGTTTTTTAAAAATAAAAACGTTACTGTAATCTACATTGCAGCGCCTATCTGCTGCAATAGCAGATAGGGGTTGCAAAATCTGGTGACAGAGCCTCTTTAAAGGATGTGAAACAATGTTACATTATGTCAGATCTTCAGCGTGTTCAGGTTGTACAGCTGCATAGTGGAAAATAACTTGGACCATGGTATAGTTTTTTTTCCCCTTCCTAAGGCAATGTTCACACAGAGTTTTTTTGCAGGCTGAAAAATCTGCCTAAAAATTCCTTCAGGACGTTTTTCGCCCACGGCCATTGAGCGCTGCAGGTAAAAACATGCAAAACGCTTTCTCTGTCTTCCATTGATTTCAATGGAAGGTCAGAGGTGGAACCGCGGCATGCCGCCGAAAAAAACGCCTCTACCTCCATTGAAATCAAAGGGAGGCGGTTTCGGACGTTTTTTGCTGCTGATGCCGACGCGGTTTACATGCCAAAATCAGCGTAAAAAAACTTTGTGTGAACTGGGCCTAAGACTGCAACTGTATCTAAAGTTTAAGTTAAGAAATTTTCAACAGAAGGCACGAGCACAGACAAAAGCACGTGACTTAGCATATGTGTTTTTGTTCTTTTTAACTTAAAATATAGCTAAATTTTTAACAAACTTCTGACATGTCAGAAGTTTTGATTTGATTTGTTTTGAAGCCGCTTCGTTTCTGTTTGGCTTTTTTCGGAAATCAATGTATCGGAGCACAGGCTCAATAGAAAGTCTATGAGCCCGTACTCCGATACATCGGCTTTCTGGAAAAAGCCGAACAGAAGCGAAGCGGCTGAGCGCTCAGCTTCTTCATTGCTGGGACCCCCACCAATCCCAATTTCTGACATGTCACTATGACTGTGTAAACAGGGAGATGCGCTGCCGACATGATGATAATGTGTGAGGGCGAGCGATCGGAGTAACGACCGCTCGTCCCTATACATAGCTCCTTGTGAAAGAAGCAAACGACCGCCAATCAACGAGCTGCATCGTTGATCGGCGCTCGCTGCATCGGCCACAGTCGGCCGGTGTAATAGGGCCTTTAGTATAGTACAGAAGATGTATTGACATGCACAATCAGCTCTTTCACCCCCTGCACTTCAATAAGAGGAAAATTATCACTTGTCTTTAGCACTGCTAGGTAGAGGTAGGTGAGGTGTTACCAGCTGGAGAGGCAAAGCCTCCCTGTTGGCATTGACACCAATGGTACTGTAAACACTTCTCTAGCAATTTGATATATGTCTATGAAATATATATCTGTAATCTTCAGCTTTGCTCATAATGCTCTCCTCAGGTGGCTCAGTACATAAAGTTCGAGATGCCTGTTCTGGACAGCTTTGTTGAGAAACTGAAGGAAGAAGAAGAAAGAGAAATTTACAAACTGACAAAGAGGTAAGGTGTTTTGTAAGTGTAAGGTTATGTGCACACGACAACGCCAAATACGTCTGAAATTACGGAGCTGTTTTCAGGAAAAAACAGTTCTTGAATGTCAGACGTTTTTACAAGTACTTGCGTTTTTCGAGGCGTCTTTTACGGATGTAATTGGAGCTGGTTTTCATTGGAGTCAATGAAAAACGGCTCCAATTACGTCCCAAGAAGTCTCCTGCACTTCTTTGACGCGGCCGTAATTTTACGCGTGGCCTTTTGACAGCGATGCGTAAAATGGCAGCTCGTCTGCACAGAACATCGTAAAAACCATTGCAAGCAATGTGCAGATGTTTGCCAACGTATCAGAGCTGTCTTTTCAGGCGTAATTTGAGGCCTAAAATGCCTCCATTACGTCTGAAAAGAGGTTGTGTGTACATACCCCAATAGATTTTGTATTCACCATGACTTCATAAAATGTGATGTTATAAGTGTTAGATATTGGATAATAGTCTGATAAGTGTGTTAAGTCTTAGCCACTGTCTGCCATGTTTATTTTAAAGGGGTTTTCCAAACTGGACAACTCCATCTCTGATTGCTGCAGGTCTAGCTGCTGAAACCCCTGGCCATCAGCTGTTCTCTCTAGGAAAAGCGGTGGGCAGTCACACATTACCCATGTTTTCCATGACACCATTTAAAATAAAAGGGCGACATATATATATATATTCAATTATTTATACCATTCAGCCATAACATTAAAACCACTTAGAAGTGAAGAGAATAACAATCATTATCTTATTACAAGGGGTGGGATATATTAAGCAGCAAGTGAACAGTCAGTTCTTAAAGGAACAGTGTCACCCCAAAAAAAATTTCATGTCAGTTTTATGTTAGTGTTTTATTAAAAACGTTTTTATTTATTTGTGTGTTTGTGTGTTACTTTTTTCTATTTTTTCACTTTTTCTTCCCTATGGGGGCTGCCATTTTTTTTTCCATTTCTGTATGTGTCGATTAACGACACATACAGACATGGAATACGGCAGCCACAGTCCCATAGGGACTGCGAACGGGGCCCGTCCCATCCACTTCTGTGTACGCCGTCTGTGTGGGAACGGCGCATGCGCCGCTCCCACACAGTCCAATTTGAAATGCGCGCCGTCCGGCGCCATTTTCCTGTGGACCGGAAGTCGCGGCCGGACAGTAAGATTACTACTTCCGGTCGCGGCTTCCGGGCTTGTGCACTTGGACCAGCGGCAGCAGACGGAGCGGACGGGCCGGAGGGAGCCGCGGCGGCAGGAGCAGGTAAGTGATTTCTATGTATGTTCGTGTTTGTGTGTGTTTACTACTGTATGTAAACCTACTACACTGTGTGTTAGCTCAAAAAATGGCGACACACAGTGTAGGAGGTTAGACCGTTCAATCCCCTCGTTTATCCCGGCACTAGCCAGGATAAAGGAGGGGGGGATTCTGAGAGCTCACTAGAGCGAGTGCTTTTTTCCCAATTTTGCAGCAAAAAACAATGTGGTTGCTTTACCACATGCAATGCTGCAATTTTGGGAATAGCTCCATCTAGTGACCAGCACTGGGAAATATTATAAATTAGAATCTAATTTATAATATTTCCTGACTCGTGAAAAAAATAAAAAAACTTTGAACAATGTTTAATCACCTACACACTAAATGTTTAACTAAAAAAAAAAATACATGTTTTGCTGGCAACACATTCCCTTTAAACTTAATGTGTTGGCAAGCGTAAGGATCTGAGCAATCTTGACAAAGGCCACAGGTCTTGTGGGGTGTTCCCGGAATGCACTGGTTAGTACTTACTAAAAGTAGTCCAAGTAAGGACTACTGGCGACAGGGTCATGGATGGCCGGGTGAGTGTGCGTCTATTACCTGAGGTAGAAATGGCATTAGTAAGCAATAGTGGGTGACGATTGTGAGGAGGTTGAAACGTTGTGGGTGGAATTTCATAGGGAGGAAAACACTGAAAAAAAATATTTTTGGTGTAATCTATAGACCCCCCAATATAACTGAGGAGATGGAAGGTCGGCTATATAAACAGATGGAGCGGGCTGCACAGGCGGGTACTGTAAAGATAATGGGAGATTTTAATTTCCGGGATATTAAATGGTGTCATGGTTCGGCTCCAACTGCGAAAGGGAGAAATTTCCTCAACCTGTTGCAGGAAAATTTTTATGGGCCAGTTTGTGGAAGACCCGACTAGAGGTGAAGCTCTGCTGGATCTGGTCATTTCTAATAATGCAGAGCTTGTTGGGAATGTCAATGTTCGTGAAAACCTCGGTAACAGTGATCACAATATAGTAATATTTTACCTATACTGTAAAAAATAAACACAGGCTGCACAATTTAGAACCGAATTTTAAATGAAAGTGCATTAGTAAGTTACTACTTTTCACATAAAAATATTAATACAACGCTGTCACGAACACCACTCCTGGCACACGTGACTTGGATGCTACTGTAAAGGGGAACTCCGCTTGTCCACTCTCACTATTACACACACCTATCGCAACAGGCTAACAATGAGTTAAAGCGCACCCCAAAACCAGTTCACACATCCACACAAAAAGCTGCCACCACTTGCCGTATTAGGCCGACAAGAGCCTCCTCCTGGTAACGCTCACGTTCACACAGGCACACACTGAATCTAAATAGCATTCAACAGGTTATGCTTTTCCTCTTCGAGGTTGTGGGTAGGTTTAGAGCAGCAAGGAACAAACTTATTCATTTTAAGGTTTAACCCCTTAAGGACGCAGCCTAGTTTGGGCCTTAAGGCTCAGAGCCCATTTTTCAAATCTGACATGTGTCACTTTATGTGGTAATAACGTCGGAATGCTTAAACCTATCCAAGCGATTCTGAGATTGTTTTCTCGTGACACTTTGGGCTTCATGTTCGTGGTAAAATTTGGTCGATATATTCAGTCTTTATTTGTGAAAAATTGCAAAATTTTGATTGAATTTTTCAGAATTTAAATGCATCTGCTTGAAAAACAGACGGTAAGGGTATGTTCACACGGCCTATTTACGGACGTAATTCGGGCGTTTTTGCCCCGAATTACGTCCGAAAATAGCGCCTCAATAGCGCTGACAAACATCTGCCCATTGAAAGCAATGGGCAGACGTTTGTCTGTTCACACGAGGCGTAAATGTACACGCCGCTGTCAAATGACGGCGCGTAAATAGATGCCCGCGTCAAAGAAGTGACCTGTCACTTCTTTGGCCGTAATTGGAGCCGTTATTCATTGACTCCAATGAATAGCAGCGCTAATTACGGCCGTAATGGACGCGGCGTTCAAGCGCCTGCACATGCCGGTACGGCTGAAATTACGGGGATGTTTTCAGGCTGAAACATCCCCGTAATTTCAGCCGTAACGGACGCCCTCGTGTGAACATACCCTAATACTACCCAAAATAGTTACTAGTTCACATTTCCCATATGTCTACTTTAGATTGGCATCGTTTTTTGAACATTATTTTATTTTTCTTGGACGTTGCAAGGCTTAGAACATAAACAGCAATTTCTCATATTCTTAAGAAAATTTCAAAAGCCTTTTTTTGAAGGTACCAGTTCAGTTCTGAAGTGGATTTGAGGGGCCTATGTATTAGAAACCCCCATAAAACACCCCATTTTAAAAACTAGACCCCTCAAAGTATTCAAAACAGCATATAGAAAGTTTTTTAACCCTTCAGGCATTTCACAGGAATTAAAGCAAAGTGGAAATGAAATTTGCAAATTTCATTTTTTCTGCTGAATTTCAATTTTATTACATTTTTTTCTGTAACAGAGAAGGATTTACCAGAGAAATACTACTAAATATGTATTGTCCAGATTCTGCAGTTTTTAGAAATGTCCCACATGTGGCCCTACTGCGCTCGTGGACTAAAACACAAGCCCTAGAAGCAAAGAAGCACCTAGTGCATTTTGAGTCCTCTTTTTTTATTAGAATATATTTTAGGCAGCATGCCAGGTTTGAAGAGGTGTTGAGGTATCAAAACAATGGAAACCCACCAGAAGTGACCCCATTTTGGAAACTACACCCCTCAAGGAATTCATTTATGGTTTTTGTTATCATTTTGACCACACAGTTTTTTCACAGCACCTATTTGAATTGGGCTGTGAAATGAAAAAAATGATATTTTTTCCAATAAGATGTCATTTTTTATCAAAATTTCTTATTTTCACAAGAAACAACATACCCCATTTTGTTGCCCAATTTGTCCTTAGTGTGGCAATACCCCATTTGTGGTGATAAACTGCCGTTTGGGCCCATGGGAGGGCTCAGAAGGAAAGGACCACCATTTGGCCTACTGGAGCTTTTCTGGTGCTAAGTCATGTATGCAGAAGCCCCAGAGGTACCAGTACAGTTGAAACCCCCGAGAAGTGACCCCATTTTAAAAACTACACCCCTTAAGACATTCATCTAGAGGTGTAGTGAGCATTTTGACCCCACAGGTACTGTGTAAAAGATAATGCGCAGCAGATGGTGCAGTGTGAGATTTGCAATTTTATATATATATATGCCATTTCAGTGTCCAATATATTGTGCCCAGCATGCGCCACCGGAGATATACACCCCTTAAATTGTAATGTGGGTTCTCCTGGGTACGGCAATACCCTACATGTGGCTGTTATCAGCTGCCTGGGCATACGGCAGGGCTCAGAAGGGAAAGATGAGGGGGGTAAGCTGTGCGGAGTGCATCAGGGTAAATTAAAAATCAAGGGATGTATGATACATTTTAAAACAATCTTTTATACAGAGCCCTGGTTTTTCGGGACACGTGTCACATTGGTATATTGTGTTCTTCCTTATCCCCCTCTTATAGCAGACTCTGCACCTCTTTTGACTCTTTCCCTTTCCACCGGTTTGGGGAACTTCTCCTGGAAAGTGTTGCCCTGGTACGATGCGTGTGGCCTCGCTTCCAGAAGTACTGGGTGCCCCCCCTTCCTGGTCCCTAAAGATTAGATCTTGAAATTCCAGGAAAGTTCCCGTCTGGCCTGCACATCGACGTAGCATGTACGCATTGTACAAAGCCATCTGTATGATGTTCCTGGCCAGCTTCTTATACCACACCGCATGGCGCTGTAGGGCTTCAGGACTTGATTTGACAAGTCCATCCCTCCCATGTACCTATTGTAGTCCAGGATGCAGTCTGGTTTGGGGGTGGCCTTTCCTTCATATATCCTAAACCTGTAGGTATACCCTGATGCACTCGCACAGCTTATACATCTTCACGCCATACCTTGCCCTCTTACCCGGCAGGTACTGACGGAATTGAACCCTCCCTTTAAAATGTTCCAGGGACTCATCAATAGAAATACACTTCTCGGGGGTGTATGCTTGGGAAAACCGGGCACTGAAACGGTCTAATAGGGGTCTCCGTTTATACAAACGGTCAAAACTGGGGTCATCTCGGGGTGGGCACGGCTCATTATCAGTATAATGTGAGAAGCGAAGTATTGCCTCATTTATTTATTTTTTTAGGTTCCAGTTCAGTTCTGAAGTTGCTTTGAGGGGCCCATATATTAGAAACCCCTATCAAATACCCCATTTTAGAAACTAGACCCCTCAAAGTATTCACAACAGCATTTAGAAAGTTTATGAACCCTTTAGGTGTTTCACAGAAATTTAGAGCAAAGTAGAGGTGAAATTTACTTTTTTTTTTTTGTCAGAAAATCCTCTTTATACCATTTTTTTTATAACACAAAAGGATTTATCAGAGAAACGCAACTTAATACGTATTGCCCAGATTCTGCAGTTTAGCGAAATATCCCACATGTGGCCCTCGGGCGGTAATGGACTGAAGCACCGGCCTCCGAAGCAAAGGTGCACCTAGTGGATTTTGAGCCCTCCTTTTTATTAGGCACCATGTCCGGTTTGAAGAGGTCTTGTGGTGCCAAAACATTGGAAACCCCCCAAAAGTGACCACAATTTGGAAACTAGACCCCTTGAGGAATCCATTGTACTTTTCATGGGGTGTATGCGGCTTTTTGATCAGTTTTTATTCTATTTTTAGGTGGCGTGGTGACTAAAAAACAGCAATTCTACTATTGTTTTTTTGTTCTATTTTTTTTACAGCGTTCACCGTGCGCTATAAATGACATATTCACTTTATTCTGCGGGGCGATACGATTACGGCGATACCAGATGTTTATAGTTTTTTTTTATGTCTTATGGCGTTTGCACAATAAAATAAGTTTTGTAAAAAATCATTCACTTTTTGTGTTACCTTATTCTAAGAGCCATAACGTTTTTATTTTACAATCAATACAGCCGTGCGAGGACTTATTTTTTGCGTAACGAACTGTAGTTTCGATCAGTACCATTTTTCGGTACATGCGACTTTTTGATCTCTTTTTATTCAATTTTTTGGGAGGTGAAGTGACCAAACAATTGTTATTGTGGTACGGTTTATTATTATTATTTTTTACGGCGTTCACCGTGCGGGATAAATAACAAAATAATTTTGTAGTTCAGGCCGTTACGGACGCGGCGATACCAATTATGTATAGTTTATTTGTTTGTTTATATATTTTTATTAATAATAAACGACTGATAATGGAAAAGGGGGGATTTTTTACACAACTTTTTTTAACTTTTTTTTTACTTTATTACTTTGTCCCACTAGGGGACTTGAGGGCAGGAGGCCCTGATCGCTATTCTAATACACTGCACTACATGCGTAGTGCAGTGTATTAGAACTGTCAGCTACTCACTAACAGCAAGCATAGTGGGTCCCGACGTTGTCAGAACCCACTAGGCTTCCGTCTATGGCATAGCCGGACGCCATTGTTTGGTGTCCGGTTGCCATAGTCACCATCGCCGGCCGCTATCGTGTAGCAGGCCGGCGATGGCGGATTAACCCCTAAGAAGCCGCGATCGCTATTGAACGCGGCTTCTGAGGGGTTAATCGGCGGGGGAGCTCCGCGATCGGTCCCGGCACATTGAGCAGTGATAGTCTGCTGTCGGAAACAGCAGCTATCACAGCTCATGAACGCGCCCCGCGCGAACGCCGCCGTGTTTACTCCATGACATACTATTATGTCATGGAGCGCGAACGATGCACTTACCATGACATAATAGTATGTCCTGGAGCGTTAAAGGCAATGTGTTGCCAGAAAAACATGTTGTTTTTTTTTAAATTAAACATTTAGTGTGTGGGTGATTAAACATTGTTCAAATTTTTTTTATTTTTTTCACGAGTCAGGAAATATTATAAATTGGATTCAATTGGATTCAAATTTATAGTATTTACCATTTCTGGTCACTAGATGGAGCCATTCCCAAAAGCATGTGGTAAAGCAACCACATAGCTTTTCTGCTGCAAAATTGGGTAAAAAGCCCTCGCTCTAGTGAGCTCTCAGCATCCCCCCCTCCTTTATCCTGGCTAGTGCCGGGATAAACGAGGGGTTTGAACGGTGTAACTTCCTACACTGTGTGTCGCCATTTTTTGAGCTAACACACAGTGTAGTAGGTTTACATACAGTAGTAAACACACACAAACACGAACATACATTGAAATCTCTTACCTGCTCCTGCCGCCGCGGCTCCCTCCGGCCCGTCCGCTGCCGCTGGTCCAAGTGCACAAGTCCGGAAGCCGCGACCGGAAGTAGTAATATTACTGTCCGGCCGCGACTTCCGGTCCACAGGAAAATGGCGCCGGACGGCGCCAATTTCAAATTGGACTGTGTGGGAGCGGCGCATGCGCAGTTCCCACACAGACGCCATACACACAAGTGAATGGGACGGGAGCCGTTCGCAGTCCCTATGGGACTGTGGCTGCCGTATTCCATGTCTGTATGTGTCGTTAATCGACACACACAGAAATGGAACAAAAAATGGCAGCCCCCATAGGGAAGAAAAAGTGTAAAAATAAGAAAAAGTAAAACACAAACACACAAATAAATATAAACGTTTTTAATAAAGCACTAACATCTTGAACATATGAAAATTTTTTTTGTGATGACACTGTTCCTTTAAGGGGTTAATATACGAAAGTACAGTGCTTACAAAAAAGGTTACAAAAATGATGTAAATAAAATGACATACATATAAGCAAAACAGTTACAAAACAAAAGGGAATAAAGCAAAGAATAACAGAACTCTTACGTATTTGATAGGTTAGAGATCCCGCTGAGGAGAGCAGCTTGAATGTGGACAGAACTGCAATGTGGTCGCATTTCCTGTGGTCTGACACTGTGTATTTCTTGGTATGCCACTATAAAGGGTCCAAACAAGACCCCTCACCCCTCCTCCTGGTCAGGTGGAAGGAGGATGGCTAATTACATGCAAAACAGGGAAAGTTGTCGGACACAATTCTAATCGGTCATAACTCTTTATATGAATCTCGTAGCGAGATACTATGTCCGACAAGTTCCCGGGCATATATTAACCAACCTTGGCATACCAAACATGACTATGAAATATTAATAATTGTAACCAACATTCAGTTCTGGGGTTTCTCATGGCCGAGAATCCCTGCGCTTGAGACCCAAGGAGCGTCTGAGGTCCTGGATCATATACACCTAGCTGGGTTATATACAATATGAATTATGACAGGGGGGGGCTTTGAAGGATTATATTTCTTTTATCCCATACAGCCATTTCTGTAGACATGTGGGTACTGGAGTCTCGCTGTCTGGCTTCCAAAGTATTGATTATATTAGCACCCAGGTGTGATGGGAGCCCCACAGAGACAAAGTTGGTCCTTGTGTTGTCATGCAAACTAATTTGATTATGTCTCTGGAAAAGGACATCCTGATTATCCCCCACAGTCAGGGACATTTACCTGATGCATGGGCTTTAAAACATAACTCATGACACCTCTCCCTTTTATATATATGATGGGAGATTTATTCACAACCTGAAAATAAGGAATATTACATCCCCCAAAGACTGGTTTATCACAAACTCAATTTTTGTTCCCCGGATAACCCCTTTAACTTCATCTTTGACTGACGCATACAATACATTTTATAAAACATGGCTTTACTGGATAGAGTTCCCAAATTCTAATGAGTATCGTACCCTGCTGTGCGGGTCCTTAGGTTGATTCTATTGTGGCCTATCATATGGTTACTGGGAAGGTTATTGGGCATATGTCTGTGTGGCGGGGCCTCTCCCCCGCCCACCATTTTTTTTTCTTCCCCCTCTTTTACTCTTATTACTTTGAGTCAGGATTGTAAAATAGAATATAAGCATAATTGTTCTGGTATTGATTCTTTTTTAATGC
This sequence comes from Rhinoderma darwinii, assembly GCF_050947455.1. Taxonomy (NCBI): domain Eukaryota; kingdom Metazoa; phylum Chordata; class Amphibia; order Anura; family Rhinodermatidae; genus Rhinoderma; species Rhinoderma darwinii. The sequence goes on along the minus strand of NC_134697.1, from coordinate 80,926,074 downwards.
CTGGTCTCACGCTTTTGTTTTTTTTTTGTGGGCTTTTGCTTGTTTCCTGTTGCAATTGCTATATAAAAGTAAATACTAAAATAAAGAATTAAAAGACAAAAATAAACTGGGACGTGTTGCTAGGGCCGTAGCCAGGGAAGCCCGAAAAACAAGGGATTAATGGAGACCAGCAACACATAGAAGGAGATCCGATTCGAGTGAAGCACCCCTACCTTCAGAGTCCGACGCTGTGTGACAAACAAGATGTGGTCAGGAAGGCGCTGGCCATTTATGAATGCCTGTGCCAAGGGTCTCTCCAGATGAACAACTGGCAGGTTAAGACGAGTCACCAGGTCTTGATGAATGTGGCCCCAGAGTCGAGAAAGGCTTGAACAGTGGCAGAAGTGTTGCCACAGGACAACTTCACAGGCATAACTTTGGAGAGAGATTCTTTCCACCTAGGGTCATCCTTCCTACCAACCCTAGCTGCTGGAGTTTCCCGACTTCACCGGGCAATGGCGCACAAAATGTTCTTTTTCACCACAATACATACAGTGAAGGAAATAAGTATTTGATCCCTTGTTGATTTTGTAAGTTTGCCCACTGTCAAAGACATGAACAGTCTAGAATTTTTAGGCTAGGTTAATTTTACCAGTGAGAGATAGATTATATAATAAAAAAAAAACAGAAAATCACATAGTCAAAATGATATAGATTTATTTGCATTGTGCACAGAGAAATAAGTATTTGATCCCTTTGCCAAACAAGACTTAATACTTGGTGGCAAAACCCTTGTTGGCAAGCATAGCAGTCAGACGTTTTTTGTAGTTGATCATGAGGTTTGCACACATGTTAGATGGAATTTTGGCCCACTCCTCTTTGCAGATCATCTGTAAATCATTAAGATTTCGAGGCTGTCGCTTGGCAACTCGGATCTTCAGCTCTCTCCATCAGTTTTCGATGGGATTAAAGAGGCTCTGTCACCAGATTTTGCAACCCCTATCTGCTATTGCAGCAGATCGGCGCTGCAATGTAGATTACAGTAACGTTTTTATTTTTAAAAAACGAGCATTTTTGGCCAAGTTGTGACCATTTTTGTATTTATGCAAATGAGGCTTGCAAAAGTCCAACTGGGCGTGTTTACAGTAAAAGTCCAACTGGGCGTGTATTATGTGTGTTACATCTGGGCGTGTTTACTTCTTTTACTAGCTGGGCGTTCTGACGAGAAGTATCATCCACTTCTCTTCAGAACGCCCAGCTTCTGGCAGTGCAGACACACAGCGTGTTCTCGAGAGATCACGCTGTGACGTCACTCAATTCCTGCCCCAGGTCCTGCATCGTGTCGGACGAGCGAGGACACATCGGCACCAGAGGCTACAGTTGATTCTGCAGCAGCATCGGCGTTTGCAGGTAAGTCGATGTAGCTACTTACCTGCAAACGCTGATGATGCTGCAGAATCAACTGTAGCCTCTGGTGCCGATGTGGCCGACACGATGCAGGACCTGGGGCAGGAAGTGAGTGACGTCACAGCGTGATCTCTCAAGAACACGCTGTGTGTCTGCACTGCCAGAAGCTGGGCGTTCTGAAGAGAAGTGGATGATACTTCTCGTCAGAACGGCCAGCTAGTAAAGGATGTAAACACGCCCAGATGTAACACACATAATACACGCCCAGTTGGACTTTTACTGTAAACACGCCCAGTTGGACTTTTGCAAGCCTCATTTGCAGAAATACAAAAATGGTCACAACTTGGCCAAAAATGCTCGTTTTTTAAAAATAAAAACGTTACTGTAATCTACATTGCAGCGCCGATCTGCTGCAATAGCAGATATGGGTTGCAAAATCTGGTGACAGAGCCTCTTTAAGGTCTGGAGACTGGCTAGGCCACTCCATGACCTTAATGTGCTTCTTTTTGAGCCACTCCTTTGTTGCCTTGGCTGTATGTTTTGGGTCATTGTCGTGCTGGAAGACCCAGCCACGAGCCATTTTTAATGTCCTGGTGGAGGGAAGGAGGTTATCACTCAGGATTTGGCGGTACATGGCTCCATCCATTCTCCCATTGATGCGGTGAAGTAGTCCTGTGCCCTTAGCAGAGAAACACCCCCAAAACATAATGTTTCCACCTCCATGCTTGACAGTGGGGACGGTGTTCTTTGGGTCATAGGCAGCATTTCTCTTCCTCCAAACACGGCGAGTTGAGTTAATGCCAAGGAGCTCAATTTTAGTCTCATCTGACCACAGCACCTTCTCCCAATCTCTCAGAATCATCCAGATGTTCATTTGCAAACTTCAGACAGGCCTGTACATGTGCCTTCTTGAGCAGGGGGACCTTGCGGGCACTGCAGGATTTTAATCCATTACGGCATAATGTGTTACCAATGGTTTTCTTGGTGACTGTGGTCCCAGCTGCCTTGGGGTCATTAACAAGTTCCCCCCGTGTAGTTTTCGGCTGAGCTCTCACCTTCCTCAGGATCAAGGATACCCCACGAGGTGAGATTTTGCATGGAGCCCCAGATCGATGTCGATTGACAGTCATTTTGTATGTCTTCCATTTTCTTACTATTGCACCAACAGTTGTCTCCTTCTCACCCAGCGTCTTACTTATGGTTTTGTAGCCCATTCCAGCCTTGTGCAGGTCTATGATCTTGTCCCTGACATCCTTAGAAAGCTCTTTGGTCTTGCCCATGTTGTAGAGGTTAGAGTCAGACTGATTAATTGAGTCTGTGGACAGGAGTCTTTTATACAGGTGACCATTTAAGACAGCTGTCTTTAATGCAGGCACCAAGTTGATTTGGAGCGTGTAACTGGTCTGGAGGAAGCTGAACTCTTAATGGTTGGTAGGGGATCAAATACTTATTTCTCTGTGCACAATGCAAATAAATATAATTTTGACTATGTGATTTTCTTTTTTTTTTTTTAATATAATCTATCTCTCACTGGTAAAATTAACCTAGCCTAAAAATTCTAGACTGTTCATGACTTTCACAGTGGGCAAACTTACAAAATCAGCAAGGGATCAAATACTTATTTCCTTCACTGTACATAGATTTTCTTTATGCTTACTTTGGCGTTCTTGATTCGTGAGTTTGATTATCTCGACTTGCATAGGTTCCTCAGAAACCTATGCAGAGGTCTCTGGAAGGATAGAGCGAATCCGGGAAAACTTCTTTCATTTACTGCTTCCTGGGGGTGCTCCTGGGTACACTCTCTTAATCGGATGTCAATTCTCGTAGCCAGGGTGATGAGTGCATCAAGAGAGGAAGGCAATTCACGGCCTTCCAACTCGTCCTTTATTCGGCCAGCCAACCCCTGCCAGAATGTTGTGATCAGAGCCTTGTTATTCCAGGCCAAATCTGCCGCAAGAGTCTGGATTTGTAGTGCAAATTTACCCAACGTAGAACTGCCCTGGCGGATATTCAGGATGACAGCTGATACCAACTAGGTTCTAACAGGCTGCTGGAACACAGTCCTGAATGTCTTCAGAAAAATTTGCAGACTCGAGGTCTCTGGTCCCTGACGCTCCCATATGGAGACCATGAATGTAATTTTGGTCTGGTCGGTAGGGAGGTGGTGGGCATGCAGTCAGAAATGGATCTGGCACTGGTTGATGAATTCATGGCATGCCTTGGGGTCCCCATCATACCAAGGTGGCAGTAGCAGGTGAATACCTATAGCAGTAGGACAGAGGAGTTGCAGAAGCTGTAGCCTGCAGGACAAGAGGTGCTGGAGGTGTGTTAACTTTTTGCTGTGTGCCAGGGGATTTATGAATTGCTTCATTTGATCCGGACGACTGCTGAGGCCCTTGATGGCGCCTATACTGTAGGTTTCGGATTGTCAGCATAGTCCATGGCCAGAGCAAACCGTTATGACCAGCAGGTTCTGGACCTCCTGGGCTACTCTACCAGTTTGGCTTGGGGCCACCTTTAACGGCATTGTCTAAGTAGTCTCCTTGGTCTTCACCCTATACATAGTTACATACATAGTACGCTTTAAAAAGGACACATGGGATGGGAAAAGGAATTGGAAAAATTTCTACACATTGACATAGGAGCTGATCTTTTTTAATTCTAGGAAATTATCTAAGCCTTTTTTAAAGCCATCTACTGTCCGTGCTGTGACCAGCTCCTGAAGTAGGCTATTCCATAGATTCACAGTTCTCACAGTAAAGAAGGCTTGCCGCTTCTGCAGATTTAACCAAAGGCAAGGCTGTGGTATGTGGCTATTATGCTAAATTTTTCTCTTCCGCAGAGCGCAACTACTCGATTGGGGATCGGGAGTTACTGGCCATCAAATTGGCCCTGGAGGAGTGGAGACATCCACTAGAGGGTGCAGCTCATGCCATTCTGATATTCACTGACTACAAGAACCTCACCTATCTCCAGACTGCCCAACGGCTGAACCCCCGTCAAGCCAGGTGGTCGCTGTTCTTTGCCCGGTTCAAGTTTGAGCTCCACTACCGCCCTGCCAACAAAAATGTGAAGGCCAATGCCTTGTCCAGGTCGTTCGAGACAGAGAACACCATGGAGTCTCCACAAAATATTATTGATCGGTCCTGCATTATCTCTGTCAACCCTCTGCAAGTTAGAGACATCCCTGCGGGTAGGACTTTTGTGCGCCTGGCAGACAGAGGGAGAATCCTCCGCTGGGGACACAGCTCCAAACTGGCAGGTCACGTGGGTGCCCCTAAGACCAGAGACCTGATTGACCATCATTTCTGGTGGCCCACGCTGCCCAAAGACATCATGGACTTTGTCTCTTCCTGCATGGTGTGCGCGGCTAACAAGGTTGCTCACTCCAAATCTGCTGGCCTGCTCCAGCCACTGCCTGTGCCCAATGCTCCCTGGCAGCATATAGCAATGGACTTTGTCACGGACCTGCCTCCCTCTGCTGGATGCAGTACGGTCTGAGTGGTGCAGTACGAAGATGGCTCATTTCGTTCCGCTGACCGGCCTACCTTCTGCCTCTCGACTAGCCAACCACTTCATTGAACACATCTTCCGCCTGCATGGCTTACCTCTGCATATCGTGTCTTATCGGGGGATTCAGTTCACCTCAAAGTTCTAGAGAGCCCTCTGTAAACTCCTCAATATAAAGTTGGACTTTTCCTCCGCCTACCATCCCCAGTCCAATGGTCAAGTCGAGAGGATCCATCAGATGATGGAGAACTACCTATGACACTTCATCTCCAGGCAGCATGATGACTGGGTGCAGCTTCTTCCTTGGGCCGAGTTCTCGTATAATAACCATACAACCGAGTCCACAAGAACCACACCATTCTTCATCGTCTACGGCTAACAACCACAAATTCCTCTCCCGGTGTCCGTTACATCCGAGGTGCCCGCAGCCGATTCTGCTTTCAGGGACTTCCTACAGATCTGGCAGCAAACCCGATCCTCTATTCTACTGGCGGTCGACCGCATTAAATGAAAGGCAGACGCAAGGAGAAGAGAGGCTCCCCAGTTTCTCCTGGTTACCAAGGTCTGGCTGTCCTGTAGAAATATCCGGCTGAGGGTGCCGTTATACAAATTTGCTCCCAGGTTTCTCGTACCCTTTGAGATCTTGCAACAGATCAACCTTGTCTCCTACAAAGTTCGGCTTCCTCCTACCCTAAAGATCCCCAACTCCTTCCATGTCTCCCTCCTGATGCCTGTGGTCCTGAACCGCTACACCAAGATTCCTAGTTCTGCAGTTGCCCCCAGCGGTTCATCGGATACATTCAAAGTTAAGGAGATCGGACACCAAGAAAGTAGGAGGAAGAAATTTGGTGGTTTGGAGGGGGTTTGGTCCAGAAGAGAGGTCTTCGGAACCAGAGGAGAACCTCAATGCTCCTACTCTCGTGAAGAAGTTTCTCTCCCGCTCTGGCCCCAAGAAGAGGGGGCGTAAGAGGGGGGATACCTTGACACCCATGGCCACGGACTGTCGGGATTACTCACCCCCCGATGGCCGCAGCCATGGATCAGTGAGCGCTGGCTCACATCTCCTCCTCAGGATACGCCATCGCTCACTTCCGCTTCACTCTGCTGTGTCCCGTAGGGTGCGTGCGACCTTAAAGGAATAGTATGTTAAATTAGCCCATGATCAACCTGGACTATAAGAAGGGCCCTGCCCCTTCCTTCATTTCCTGAGCGTTGTTGTGTTTACCCCTGTTAGTCTTTGCAAATGGTCCCTTAGTGTTTTCCAGTTCCCAGTATTCCCGTTCCTGCTACCTGTATCCTATATCCCATGCTACCTTGTTCCTGTGCCGTAGAGAGTTGGAGTCGTGTTGTGCCGTATACTACGCCTGCTGTATTTCACAGCGCCTGGTGTCTGCCTGCTGCCAAGGTCCCATCCGAGCCTACCATCGCTACTGTCTGTTTTGCCACAGGTACCCTTCTTCGACCTATAGACTTTGACTTGGTATCCTGTTTGGCCAGCTGCTATCCCGCTATGGCGGTATGGCCCAGTGGGCCCACACACCCACCGTTCCAGGGTGCAGCCGACTTCATAAGCCATTTAAATCTCCCCATTAACGCCTTAGAGAGGATTAACACAATGAAATAGAGGTGGATAAGATGGCGGGACATGGAGCTCTCACAGCGCGTGGCTCACTCTGCCATAGGCAAGCCACGCCCCCTGGCACAGTTACTTTTAGGGCACTGTAAGAAAGCACTCTTCGTCTTGAAAGCACTGACAATATTTTTCTGGTCAAGAAGTTGGCATTATTACTGTCTGGGGCACAATGAGCTTAGTACAATTATTTTTGGGGCCCTATTACGGTCAGGGGCACTATTTGCTTAGAACAATTCTTTTTAGGTGCACGATGTGTGGCACGAATTACTGTAGGGGGCAATATCTGTGTCAGGTAGTATTTTTAGGGAAAACTCTGTATGGCACTAATATTTCTGCACTACAGCATTTGCGGGCACTGGGCAGCACAGCAGGCACAGCATTGGTCAAAGAAGCAGGATTGCGAGTTTGTGCAGAGAAAATTGGGATGTACTGGAAAGATGTCTGGCGGCAAACTCTGCAGTGTCATGCACAGGAGAAGTTATCATGGCGGCCTGGGACGGATAGAAAAGAAATAGGAAAGAGAATGAATACAAGCAGAGAAGGCTTCAACTATAAGTCATTGAACGTAAATGTTTATTCCTCCTCAGAAGATTCTGATCCCATGCAGTCAAATACTCGTGATGATCCCGGTATTATTTGGCAAGTGTATGAATGTATTATCATATATAGATAAGTGTTTATGACAGGGGCAAATTATTTGGGGACAGGGCTGATGTGGAACAAACAGATTATGAATCCAGGTTTCACAGCGCTGAATTTAATTCTAAAGTAATATCCAGGGAAAGAGTACTGCTGGGGTGGTTTATCTAATCCTATAATGTGTTAAAAGATTTATCTTATGGCTATGATGTCTGCGATATATAAATATATTTTTTCTGGAGGGGGCAAAAGATATGCTTTGGGGCTTGTGCCCCTGATCTTTTAAGATCCTTGCAATGCTGTATGATGAATTTGGCGCATCTTGCTAGATATGTTAGACATTTTTCTCTTCCTTACACAACCTCTTGGTTGGTTTCGTTTGCGTCAGATTTTTGTGCCAACATTTTGGTGCACAGTGGCCTCGTTCTTTTCAATAGACCACATTCCTTTTTCTGTTTCCCCCACCCCACTTTGTTTAGCAAAAAGTGTCTAAAATGGCTAATAAATGTGGCGCCAGAATTCTGCCACATTTTGAATCGTAAATCTGTCCCAATATGTTTTACTATCTGGTTTTCTTTTCAACAAATTTTATTGAAAGGTTTTACAACAAGGTAAAGGGCATATTTCGAAAACACAAATAAATAATACTGAACAAAAAATAAATCTATACACTCAGCAAATTATATTGCAATTATAAAGACAAAGTGTCGAACATTCGTGGTTGCAGTAACGGTAAAAATGCAGGCTCGATATATTAAAAGAAACAGCATAAAGACAAGAAACGAAAAAAAGGGGGGGGAGTAGAAGGATTGGGAAGAGTATAGCGGAAAGCTGGGAAGGTAAGGGGGGGTTGTCGGCCAGAAATCTGCTATGAAAGAAGTCGTTTGACTTTAATAAGCAGTAATCATAGTGGCAGGCAGGTGAGGGTATGCGTAGCTAATCCAGGGTAGCCAGAGCGACTCAAATCCGGCAACTCTATCTAATAAGATACTTGTAAGTTTTTCGTTCACAAATATCTGGTCTATTCTGGTTTTGACCTCTGCAAAAGTTACTGTACGTTTTTTCCAGGAGTGGGCGATAGTTATTTTAGCAGCCAATAGGATATAAGAGAATAGTCGAAATTGTGCATTCGTGAGTTCTGGAGGTTTGTAATGGAGAAGAGCTATCCTAGCGTCCCTACGTATAATTATGCCGAATAAACTTTGGGCGAGGCCAAACACCCTACTCCAGAATCGTATAAGCCTTGGGCAGGACCACCAGATGTGGAGCATGTCACCGGGAGCGTGGCAACCCCGAAAGCATGAGTCGGGATAGGTGGGAAAAGCACGTGCAAGTCGGCTAGGAACCAGATACCACCGCATCATGACTTTATAGGCTGATTCTAAAATATTCATATTAATAGAGCAGTGCGACATTGTATTCCAGATACTGTGCCAATCTGCTGGTTCAAGCGTCACCCCCAGATCCCGGTGCCATCGATCCACATATGTGTGAGGAACAGGTGTGGGATTGTTAAGAAGCCACTTATATAATATTGATATGATCCCCTTAGTGTTAGGGCTAGTTTCGCAGATTCGCTCGAACTGAGAGAAAGAGTCAGAAGCAGTCTTATTATGAATAAGAGAAATAATCCAATTCTTGAGTTGTAAATATCGGAATATTTCGCCAATGGGAATCTGCCGAGAGGTCTGAAGCTCACAGAACGAGAGAATCCGAGAGTGAGTGGGCGCTAGAAGATGATGAACTCTGAGTATACCACTCGACCACCACCATTTAAAAGCAAGATAATTGTCCGCGCCTGGGGAGAACAGGGGGTTATGCCACAGCGAAAGGAGAGGAAGGTGCGGCGAGATCAATCTGCTAGAATATTTGACAGAGTCCCATACCGTTAAAATGTGCGTAAGTGTGGGGGAAAGATGAGGAGAGCGAAGGGAGGGGGGTACCCAAGGTAATGATTGGATCGGGGTTGGCGACGTCTCCGGAATATCCAGGTATACCCATAAAGGCATATTTACAGAAACATGCAATTTAGTTAAGGACGCTATCATAGCTGCTTGGTAATATTTGGAAATATTCGGAACCCCCAAACCCCCATCAGCCTTTGGCGAGCAAAGTGTAGACCTGGATATTCTAGGACGCGCTCCCCTCCAAATAAAGAAAGAAATCCGGTTCTGAATAAGACGCAAAATGTGTGGTGGGACTTTGATTGGCAGGGTTTGAAACAGGTAGAGGAGCTTTGGAAGGATGGTCATTTTGACTGCAGAGATGCGTCCCATCCAGGATAGATATGTGGATTGCCAGGATGTCATCGAGGATGTTAGAGAGCGGATGAGGGAGGGGTAGTTAGCGGAATACAGCTGATCATAGGAGGGGGTCAAATGAATACCCAGGTAGCTCAATGAATGTCTGGCCCACTGAAAGGGGAAATGGCTTTGTAATGAGTGCATAGTTTGTTGTGTCAGGTTAATATTTAATGCGATGGATTTCGTGGGGTTTATAGCAAGTCCAGATATTGAAGCGAATTCTGATAGAGTTTGCAATAAGTTAGGAAGGGAGATAAGGGGTTGGGAGAGCATAAGTAGCATATCGTCAGCGAAGAGGGACAATTTATGTTGCACGCCCCCCAACTCCAGACCCCTGATGTTCGGATTTTGGCGAATCATCATAGCTAGAGGTTCTAGCGCTAGAATAAATAGAATAGGGGATAGCGGGCATCCTTGTCTGGTGCCTCGTTCAATAGAAAAGGAAGCAGACTGATAACCCGCATAACAAACTTTAGCAGTAGGGTTAGAATAGAGGGCGTGCACCCAAGACATAAAATGGCTGCCAAACCCCCACTTCCCCAAGGCAAAATCCATGTAAGACCAGGATATTGTGTCAAAAGCTTTTTGAATGTCAAGTGAAAGGAGCATTGAAGCCACATTTCTCTTACGTGCCAGGTGAACCAGGGATATAACTCTCTTGGTACAATCGCTTGTTTGTCTGCCTGGGACAAAGCCAGCCTGGTCCCCATGTATTATCCCGTCAAGGAAGCGGTTGACTCTAGCCACCAGAATTTTGGCTAAAATTTTTATATCAGTGTTCAGGAGGGATATTGGTCTATAATTAGTAATTTGAAGGGCATCCTTTTGGGGTTTTGGAATCATTACAATATGTGCCGTCAGGGTTGGTGCCCGAAGGGTCGTGCCAGTTCGGATAGTGTTAAAGAGTTGGGTTAGATACGGACTTAGGAGCGGGGAAAGTTTTTTGTAGTATAATGGGGAAAATCCATCTGGACCAGGAGATTTGGAAGGTTTTAACTCCTTGATAGCCGCCTGAACTTCCGTCTCAGATATCTCGGCCTCCAAGGCATCAAGATTGGTGGGGGTGATGCCCGGGAAGATCAGATTGGCAAACAGGCCTTTAGCCTTCAAGGGGTCAAAAGGTGGGGGGGATGAGTACAATTTAGAAAGGAATTTTTTAAATTGGGAGACAATCTTATTAGGATCAGCTGTTATTGTTCCGGAGGCTGTCCTTAATCTAACAAGTTCTTTTGGCACCACAGGAACTCGCAGTTGGCGAGCTAAAAGTTTACCAGGTTTATTGCTTTGCGAGTAATAGCGCTGTTTGGACCATCGTAGTTTACGCTCAGCCTGTTCCGTTAATAAAAGATCGAGTTCTAGTTTGGTGGCCTCTACCAAAGCCTTATTAGCAAGCGAAGGAGTCTGTTTCCAAGCATTTTCATTTTGATTTAACGTTCGGTATAAATCTGCTATTTTCTTTTCTCTGTTTTTTTTTTTAATGGACCCCATCCTAATGAGAGCCCCTCGCAGGGTGGCTTTATGGGCTTCCCATAGTATTATTGGCGATGACGTGGAACCCACATTTAATTCAAAGTATTCCTTAACAGCTACTTCAATCTGCGCAAATGAGTCTTTGGATGTCAATAGGGAGTCGTTTAAGCGCCAATTAAAAGAGAGCCCCCGTGGGATCAGAGAAGAGAAGGAGACCTCTACAGGATTATGGTCTGACCAGGGTGTGCTAAGTATCTTTGCAGCGGAGCATAATGGTAGTGAACGCTGAGACGTAAATATGTGATCAATGCGACTAAAAGAGGAGTGAGGATTGGAGTAAAAAGTAAAATCCTTAGTATTGGGATGGAGTTCCCTCCACAGGTCTTGGAGATCATGTGTGCGTAACATGTCGCTAAACGTGGATGAGGGAGTTTGAGATGTGGGTGTGGTCGGGGTTGGGGATTTATCCATAGAGGGATTGATTACCAGATTTGAGTCGCCCATGACCACTAGTAAGCCCTTACGATTAGCATCTATCAATTTAAATAAGTGGGAAAAAAACCCTGTTTGGAAATCATTTGGTCCATAATATCCCACTAATGTCACTTCTATATCAAATAGCGTGCCAACAAGAATCACATAACGACCAGTAGGGTCAAGAATTTCCGTATTGCAAAGAAAAGGGAGATTCTTCCTGAAGGCAATAACTACCCCACGTCGCTTTTCATGAGCATATGCGCCATGGAAAACAGGGAAATGTGCGCTGAGATATTTTGGTCTCGAAGTGACAGAGAATCTGGTTTCCTGGAGACAGACAATGTCCGCACGACAGGCTTTATAGAAATGAAATGCCTTTGATCGTTTATGTGGAGAATTGAAGCCTTGGACATTATGAGAGATTATTTTTAAGGCGGATGCTGCCATCTGTAGGATCTAATACTTTTATACTGAGTTCTGACCGACAGGGGGAAAGGGAAAGAAGGGCCGGAAGGAAAGGGGTGGGAGAAACAGATTAAGTAAAAAGGGGTATAGAGACAAATATGCATAAAAAAAAAAAAAAAGAAAGGAGAAAGTGTCCGAAAATCGGCCAAGTAGGGTGGACAGTAGCACAGGGGGTACTACTGATAGAATCCGGGGTCACCAACACCTGGGCACAAAGGTGTGGTTACGGTAATCCATTGAGGCGAACCCCAAGGCGTTATCATGACAAAGAGGGGGAAACAAACCAGGTATTGTGGATAGAGGGAAGAGAACAATAATCTCCCAAAGCATTCTGCCTCAAATAAAATGGCGGATCAGGCACGCCGAGGCCTTTACAATCATATGGTCACAGTTCAAACATGTTTATTATTCAGTGCAGTTGCACATAACCCGCCGCACTGTGTCGCTTGCCGCGGAGCCGCATGCCTGCCACCCACCACCCCCGGTCCAGGGGCGGAAAGTGACAGGCAGGCCGCACCACGGTTAAGAATCCTGTCCCTCTTCTGATCAGCATAAGGTCGGGCTGGGCCCATCAATAACCTCAAATTATGGCGCGGGTTGAACCCCTGCGGGCCATACACACAACGCCGCCGAGAGGCAAGGCAAAGTGTGCCCGGCCGGCAAGACAGAAAAAATGACAACCATATCAATGGAGGAAAGGGTTAGAACCAAATTAATAAACATTGCATTTAGTTAAGCGGTAAACTTTTGTCAGGTTCAGTTAAACATAACCCGCCGCACTGTGTTGCCCGCCACGGGGCCGCATACCCGCCACCCACCACCCCACAAATCCTGGGGCAGTGAGTGACAGGCAGGCCGCACCGCGCCAAGACTCACGTCCCCGTTCCGATCAGCATAAGGCTGGGCCGGGCCCATCAATAACCTCAAATTGTATCGCAGATTGAACCCCTGCGGGCCATACACTCAATGCCGCCAGGAAGCAAGGCAAAGGGTGTCTGGCCGGCAAGACAGAAAAAGAACAATGACAACCATATTAATGAAGGGAAGGGTTAGAACCAAATTAATAAACATTGCAATCAGTTAAACGGCAAACTTTTGTCGGATACAGCAAAACATGGCCGCCATGGCCGCCCAGTCCTCAGAACATTAAATAGTCTCCACTGTAGGTGGGCCAATACACAGGGTGAAACATGTTAAAAGTACTCATCCATCAGCCGGGATCGTCTCGGACATCAGCAACAACTCCAGCTCTCCCAGGCGGTCTGCGTGGAGGTACCTTATTCCAAATGGGACGTAGCTGCAGCCCGTCCCGGCGCCCCTGAGAAGGTTGGCTTGAACGTTCAGCGTCAGCCGGTAAAAGCTGCAGGGAGACCAAAATTTGCTTGAGCTCTTCCGCTGAGTTGGCCGAATAATAATTATTATCCAGAGTGAATTGGAGTTTGAAGGGGTATCCCCAGCGATATCGTATCTGGCGATTCTGTAGAACAGCTAGCAGGTTTCTCATATTCCGTCGTTTCTGTATAGTGATCGGGGAAAGATCAGCAAAAATCTGGTATTCGTGGCCCTGAAACGTGAGGGTTGGTGATGCTCTGGCCTTCTGGGACAGGGTTTCTTTGGTGGCATAGTAGGTGAGTTTCACCACTATGTCTCGTGGCTTGCCGTCTTGTCGCTTAGGGCCGAGCGACCTATGGATCCGATCCATCTCCAACCTGTCTATTGGAAGGCCCGGAGCCAGCTCTTGGAACAGGGCTGTAATGGAAGAACTAAGGTCCTCATATGTCTCAGGCAAACCTCGTATCCGGAGGTTCCCCCGCCGTGCACGATTCTCAAAGTCCTCTAAACGAAGCATTGTAGAATCCAGGTCTGCTCTCATCGAGTCAAATTCAGCATCATGCGCGTTCAGAACTTCGATGGTGTCGTCCATCTTGGTTTCCAGGACATTAGTCCTGGCTCCCAGTTCACGTATCTCTCGGGTAAGATCTCTCGACAGCTTAGACGCGGTAAGTTGCAGTTCTTGCTGTAAGAGTTGTTTAAATTTCTGCAGCAGAGAGGCATCTCTGGTAGTGAACTGGGGTTCAGGTAGCTGTGAACCGTCTTCTTGGGAGCCTGCGATGAGCTCAGGCGAGGCCTGTAGTTCGTCTTCAGAAACGGTCGACATGGCGGGCGATGTTGCAATCTCAGGTGTGGGGGCAGGGACGGAGGACTCCGGTGGTTTCAAGTCCTTTCGCCCCACCGCACTCTTCCGAACCATGGACAATCCGGGCAGAAAATCCTCCGGATGGAGGAGAAGGGTAAGTGAGCGAGGGAATTCACCTCAAATATAAGCTATTTGTAGCTGTTGTGCCCAGGAGTCGCGGAGCTACCTCAGCATGCGGCCATCTTGGTTTGCAGCTCGCGAGCGCCCCCTTTACTATCTGGTTTTAATAAGTAAAAGAAAAATATAGGCAAAACATTCCCTTTAAAAAAAACAACAAAAAAAAACACACGTTTGACTTTATAAAGTGTAATTTAACAATTGGTTAAAAAAATAGATATTAGAAAGTCGGCTAAAAATAAGTATATAGCGGTGAATTTATTAAATGAACACTAATTTATTTTCTAACAACTTTATGCTAATCTAATAGTATACCTGATATAGATTACCTTTGTTATTTACTTACTGTTAAAATTTAGTTGATTTATCAATGCAAATTCTGTCTGAAGTTACTGCCACTAGGTGTCTCCCTTACTGTAATCTGCTGTCCACCCCCAGTTGTCAAGCAAAATCTGTCCCTAGCTACAGGCGACTGCAAGAGGTGGGGTTGTGTTTCTGCACTGCCTGCCAATAGGGGTCTATTGAGAGGGGAGGGGGAGCAGGAGCATAGAGAGAGACACAGTCAGATGTCCTGCATCTTCCTGGTAAGTGTTACTGTCTTATCCCAGTGCTGGATTCTCAGCTACACTGCTCATTACTGCTGTATAGTCTCCTCCATGCTGCTTCTAAGTATATATGAGATAGATAGAAACAGGAGAGCAGGATTCTCCTCTTCTATGTGTGCTGTAGTATATAGGAGACAGGATAGCCATTAGGCTCTACCCACTAACTTGGAGACAACTGAGAATTAGAGAGAGAGCCTGCAGAGGGGGAAACTGCTGAACACCACGGATGATAAATTGGACTGTGAGCCAGGCTGAAAGGATCAGATTTTTTACAGCCACTTCCAGTCTGTCAAAATGAGTGGTTGTTACAGCCACAAAAGGAAGACCAATACCAAATCCATTCTGATGTGATGTTCGGGTGTCAACATACTTTTAGCCATATAGTAACATATATATCATCATCTGTGGAACCAGTGAACTTACAGCCATTTGTCATTTGCATGTTTTTGTAAATATTGATTTTTTTTTTTATTATAGGTACAATGCTCTACGTTTGATGCTACTGGAAAAACTGGATCAGCTTACCAACTATGAAAGTTTTGCCTAAAGAAGTCAGCAGTGCAGAGAAAGTACTGTTATCTGGGATGGAAAGCATCTGCTGATAATAGGCATGGACTTGGACATTACATTTCACTAGATGCCTATTGAATGTTCAAATCTAGGGCTACACCGCGACATCAAATCGCATGAGCGACTTATTTCGGGCGCGATTTGTGTGTAAGTCGCATGCGACTGTAACTAGCAATTTTTCTTCCCATGAGCTTACGAATACCTGTCACGCGAGATTTACATTGCTTTCTGTGGAAAGAAGCTAGCATGTGACTTGCCAGTTTGTTTTTTATTGTGACGATCGAAATCGCATTAGGCCACGTCTCAACGCGACCACATAGTCAATCATTATCTGCGATGTCGCAAGTGTCATGGCCATTTTCATGTCACCGTGTAGTCCTAGCCTAAAATGGACCTGTCATTTTGTTGTTAATACAAATAGATAGAAAATACTGTACTGATTAATTTAATAATATCTCTTTATAGGAGTCTGAGCTAGGTATATTTTGATACAGAGCTCCAAATATTCTGCTTTCCTTCACAAAGCCATAGAGCTAATAAAACTATGGCCACTAGGGGGAGCTTGCCTACTGATTTATACAACTCACATTGAACGCAATAATAAATCTGACTTCAGTAAGCTCCATCTCATGGCGGCATACATTATGCAATTAAATATACACATACGGTATATATATATTTTTTTTTATTTTTTTTGACTGGATTTAACCTGGAGAGCTGCGATTTTTCTGCTTTTTGTATGCCTTGGATTGCGGTTCTGCTCGCTGGCACCCATATACAATATATCTATTGACGTGCTGCTTTCCTCTGCAAATTTATATATACATGTGTGTATATATATATATATATATATATATGAACATTTTAATTTTCCCTACTTGTGACACTCTATGCAGTTTATTGGGCTATCTACAGTCTAAAGGCCTTTTTACACTGGGCAATTATCGGGCAAACGAGCGTTTAACGAACACTCGTTCCCGATAATTGTCCTGTGTAAACAGGGCAGCGATCAGCAGATGACCAAGCAAACACTCGTTTATCAGCTGATCGTATTGTTTTAAATGTGTAAAATATTATGTCTGCTGCACATACCGCTGTGTAAACATAGAGACGAGCTGCTGACATGATACTACGATCACTTGTCTCCATACATTTGTAACGAGCGCTCGTCCCCATACTAGTTCCTTGTGAAAGGAGCAAACGAGCGCCAATCAACGATCTATCTCGTTGATCGGCGCTCCTTGCACCGGCCAAACTTGGCCGATGAATAAGTACCTTAAGTCTTTTAATCTCTCTCAGGACACTGAATAAAGCTGATTCACATTACTGCCATGTAAGCAAGATAAAGCAATGTATTTCCATGCCGCACACAAGCCTCCTCTCATCCTCATTGTTACAGTTGTTTCACTAATCAATATATTATTTATTGTTTAGATCATAACATTTTTTTACAATGTTTGCCATTTACATGCTGTAGAAAAAAGGATCCAGTGAAGAGTTATGCAATTTCTTTACATAGTTTGGCACCACGTGGTGTATAGCAATGTGCACATACACCTATAGAGCGGAGAACTGGTGGACACGCATGCTCAGTCACTCTCTACACAGCCAGTTCTTTGCATAGTGATTCTCTGTTCACTTCAGAGCAGTCAATAGAAATAGTTTTCTTTTTTCCTGCTTGTCAGGTAAGAAGCAGAGCCCCTGCAGTAGCATGGCAGTATTGCAGAGCGGACTCATTGTTCTCAGCTTGTAAGGACATGTAGCATAAAAATCTGCTGGTACATTGAACATTTCATCCCTCTCAAAAGTAGGGAAATTCTGGTGCAGTTTTTCTATTGAAATTTCCGCTGCAGAAAGCAGTGCTTAAAAAAACCAAAAACTTTGATACTTACCCCAACTCTTCGAATTGAGTTTCCGCTGCAGTAGGGGGAAAAAAAAAACACTTTTGTACTTACCCCCTTTTTTGTTCTGCGCATAGTCCGGCCTCATAAGATCACGTTGCAGGCCATGTGACGCTGCATCCTGTGATTGGTGATTGGCTGCAGCAGTCACATGGGAACATCATCCCAGGAGGCCGGACTTCAGGAAGGAGAGCATTCTTGGAAAATCTGTTTGTTTTTTTTATTCCCGAGTTGCGATTTTTGCAGCGGAATCGCTGTGATTCCGCCACAAAAGTCACAACACTTGTCTTTCTGTTGCGGGTTTTGCATCTCCATTGTATTCAATGGGGTAAACCCGAAAACAGAAAATCAACGGAAACTGTTTTTTTCCGCAGCGTGAGCATGAGATTTTCTAAATCCAATTTGCTGCTACTGTAAATGCAGTGGAATTTCCGCAGCGTTTGTGCTGCGTGGGAACCCGTTCCTGACAGCAGATATAAACGCTGCACATGCCCTTTCTGCCTTTGTTTTGTCATTGGTTCCTAAGGGAGTGCATATTGTGGATGAAGCATTGAAAGGGGGACACTGAGAAGCAAATTAGGATTAGAAAGGTTTTTATATATATATATATATATATATATATATATATATATATACTAGAAACACAGCAAATTACTGCTAAAACGGTTAACTACTTTCTGGACTTTTTCGATGAAACATATTAATGGGTTAACAATGGTTGGTCTCATCAAAACAAAAGTCAGCTTAGCGATCAGCTGCCCCGGCTACTGCAGTGGAAATACAGCAGTACATGCCCGCCATTCATACATTGCCCGCCCGTGTGCATAGCCACCGAAGCAAAAGTTTTTTTTTCTCCTGGTTCAAGGGCATTATAATCTACACCTTGTTGTCTGCCTCTTTCTGACATTCATTATTAATGAAGGGCCCCAGGTTTGCCATCCTTTTGCTCCTAATAGGCCCTGCCTCTGGAAGGGCTTAATAAATGCAAAAATCACGATATATTGCAATAGTATTGCTGTATATCATGCAAGCGATCCAACGATCGCTCGTTCAAGTTCCCTAATTGGAGTAATAAAAAAAAAAAACAGTTAAAGATTTTTTTATGTAAATTTTTTTTTTTCAAAGTTTAACCCGCTTTTCCTATTTTTCCCCGTTCAATGTAAAAAAAATAAGAATTTTTTTTTAAATTGGAATCGCTGTGTTCGTAAAAGTTTGAACTATTACAATATCGTTTTTATAACATTCACCGTCACTGACAGCTGCTCTCTCCATGAGCTTTGCTTTCGCGTTTTTTTTGGGCTGTTCTGGATTTTTTAATCATGTTTGGCTTATTACTTAAAGAGGCTCTGTCACCAGATTTTGCAACCCCTATTTCCTATTGCAGCAGATCGGCGCTGCAATGTAGATTACAGTAACGTTTTTTGTTTTTTTTAAACGAGCATTTTTGGCCAAGTTATGGCCATTTTTATATTTATGCAAATTAGGCTTTCTAAAGTACAACTGGGCGTGTTTAAAGTTATGTACAACTGGGCGTGTATTGTGTTTGTACATCGGGGCGTTTTTACTTCTTTTACTAGCTGGGCGTTGGGAATGGGAGTGTATGATGCTGACGAATCAGCATCATCCACTTCTCTTCGTTACCACCCAGCTTCTGGCAGTGCAGACACACAGCGTGTTCTCGAGAGATCACGCTGTGTCGTCACTCACTTCCTGCCCGAGGTCCTGCATCGTGTCGGACGAGCGAGGACACATCGGCACCAGAGGCTTCAGTTGATTCTGCAGCAGCATCAGCGTTTGCAGGTAAGTAGCTACATCGATTTACCTGCAAACACCGATGCTGCTGCAGAATCAAATGTAGCCTCTGGTGCCGATGTGTCCTCGCTCGTCCGACACGATGCAGGACCTCGGGCAGGAAGTGACGTCACAGCGTGATCTGCCAGAAGCTGGGCGTTGTGAAGAGAAGTGGATGATGCTGATTCGTCAGAACGCCCAGCTAGTAAAAGTAGTAAAAACGCCCCGATGTACGCACATAATACACGCCCAGTTGGACTTTAACTTTAAACACGCCCAGTTGTACTTTAGAAAGCCTCATTTGCATAAATATAAAAATGCTCATAACTTGGCCAAAAATGCTCGTTTAAAAAAAAACAAAAACGTTACTGTTCTCTACATTGCAGCGTCAATCTGCTGCAATAGGAGATAGGGGTTGCAAAATCTGGTGACAGAGCCTCTTTAAGATGTCTCTTTGTACTGTTTGTTCTTCCTTGGCCTGACGAAGACATGTCCTGTGTCGAAACGCGTTGCCTATATTTAATAAATCAAGGAATTTACCATTGTTAACCGTTTACTTACTTGTAGCGCTCCCCTGTATATCCATACATTATCCTTCCAATTCTACCCTTATAGGAAGTGACACACAGCCCCTTATAGGTAGTGACACACAGCCCCTTATAGGTAGTGACACACAGCCCCTTATAGGAAGTGACACACAGCCCATCATAGGTAGTGACACATGGCCCCTCATAGGTAGTGACACACGGCCCCTATAGGTAGTGACACACGCCCCCTTATAGGAAGTGACACACGGCCCTTTATAGGTAGTGACACACAGCCCCTTATAGGAAGTGACACACAGCCCCTATAGGTAGTGACACACGCCCCCTTATAGGAAGTGACACACGGCCCTTTATAGGAAGTGACACACGGCCCTTTATAGGAAGTGACACACGGCCTCTTATAGGAAGTGACACACAGCCACTTGTAGATACCCCCCACAAACACTCCCCGCCTTTATGTACATAGCGCCACTGTGGCCGGTGATTCCTGTCCAGAACGGATCGCTTGATGTCTATGGACAGAGACATCAAGCGAAGTGTCCAGGAGCGGAATCCACGACCACAGTGGGATTCCGCTTCTTCGGTGAGCGCTAGGTACAGGTGGGGGAGGGGGAGTGTGACCTCTATGGAGGTGGGGGATGACATCTACGGCGGTGTAGGGGTGCAAAAAAAAGAATGTCAGCAAGGAAACACAAGTACAGGGAAGGATGTCAGCGGGGACGAGCAAGGACAGCACACAAACTCTTGGTAGGCTGCACACGCACGCTCATTACAGCCTGCAATTCATGCAGGGAAAATAAGTATTATCAGAAGGAAACATCAACAAACCGGACCAGGAGTGCATGTAAACAAACAGCGTGAAATTCAAAGATGAGATGTGGTAAGTGGATTTTTTTTAAAATACTGCTTTATGTAGGTTGTCTGTATAAAGGGAAATGTATGAAACACTTTTTGAAAATTTGATGGTATCTCGGACAACCCCTTTAAAGAGGCTGTCACCAGATTTTGTAACCCCTATCTGCTATTGCAGCAGATCGGCGCTGCAATGTAGATTACAGTAACGTTTTTATTTTTAAAAAACGAGCATTTTTGGCCAAGTTATGACCATTTTTGTATTTATGTAAATGAGGCTTGCAAAAGTCCAAGTGGGTGTGTTTAAAAGTAAAAGTCCAAGTGGGCGTGTATTATGTGCGTACATCGGGGCGTTTTTACTTCTTTTACTAGCTGGGCGTTCTGACGAGAAGTATCATCCACTTCTCTTCAGAACGCCCAGCTTAGTAAAATGCCAGAATTGCTGTTTTTTAGTTACCTCGTCTCCCACTAAAAATGGGATAACTTTTTGTACCACAGAAGAAAGTGGTCAGTCTTAAACTCTACGTACTTTGCAGAGGTCATTTTTCACACCGTCAGGGACCCTAAAGGGGCTTATCAGCTCTCTCCCCATGATTCCAACCCAAAACATGACTCCGCCACCTCCTTGCTGACGTCGCAGCCTTGTTGGGACATGGTGGCCATTCATCAACCATCCACCTGGACCATCCAGGGTTGCACGGCACTCATCAGTAAACAACACGGTTTGAAAATTAGTCTTCATGTATTTCTGAGCCCACTGCAACAGTTAGGTCGGACTGATAAGGTGGACTTATCAGTATGTGGACTGATTATCAATAGCGACGCACACCTTTACCTCATCGCATTGACACATTGTATATTGCTAGGGTATGTTTTTTGATGCTTTTGATTCAGACTACTGCCTATACCCCATGCTCATTGTTTGGACTGTCTGATATTTTCCCTTGCAATGCTATAGGGAGCTCGTCTGTCGTGCTTATACTGGAATTATACTGAGTTCTCTTGTCTTTTTGTACTATTTTTTAATACTTTTCGTGTATGAAAACATGATTACAGTACGGGACCGTTGTCCTGCAGAGAGGCAGGGACTCCTAGCGTCGTACATAACTATGATGCTAGGAGCCCGGCTCCCTGCAGTGTGTTCGGTCCGGGATTAGCGGCCGAAATACGTTCCGTCCATTACGGACGTAATGTGCTCGTGTGAACCCAGCCTAAGAGCTGTCAGCTACTCACTGACAGCAAGCATAGTGGGTCCTGACTTTGTCAGGACCCATTAGGCTTCCGTCGACGGCATAGCCGGACGCCATTGTTAAGTGTCCTGTTGCCATAGTCACCACCGCCGGCCGCTATCGTGTAGCAGGCCGGCGATGGTAGCTTAACCGCTAAAAAGCTGCGATCTCTATTGAACGCGTCTTTTAAGGGGTTAATCAGCGGGGACACAGCGATCGGTCCCCGCTATAGGAGCTGCGGCAACCGCTGTACAAGACAGCAGCTGTCACAGCTCCTGCATGTGTCGGGAAGACCGTCGAAATGGCCGTTACTCCGGCGACGTAATATTCTGTGGCTGAGCGCGAGCGGGTCGGTCAGCGCAACGGAATATTAGGTCGCTGAGCGTTGAGGGGTTAAACCATTTTAAAAAAACGCTATAAATTTGGTGTCGCCGTAATCGTATTGACCCACAGAATGAACTTAACATGTCGTTTTTATTGCACGGTGAACGCCGTAAAAAAAAAAAGGAAAAACTTTTTTATTCTCATTCCACCCTACAAATACATTTTTTCCCCGTATATTATAAGGAACAATACAAGGTTTCCATGAAAAACAACAAGTCCTGCAAAAACCAAGACTGCACATGACTTCACTGATGGAAAAATAAGAAAAGTTCTGGCTTTTGGAAGGTGGGAAGGTAAAAAAAACTAAAATTTAAAAACTAAAATTGACTGTGGCGGCAAGTAATGTTTTTTTCTTCCTGATATAAAATGTTCGTTCTGTCTTTGCGTTTCAAAATAAAGAAATACAATTAAACTAATTCATCGGTTTATAAATCTATACAAAGCCGGGAAGGTTTTCCACACATGAATGTATGTTGCTTATGTAATAAGGAAAAATGGGCATGTGACCGTAGATACTGTCTGTCAAAGAATAGGACTATTTTTGCCCGTTTTCACGGCCAGACAGCCCCTATAGAACTTAATGGGTCCGTTTGTAATGGCACTTTTTTCGGAATCGCTCCTTGAAAAAAACTGATCCTGGCCCTCACGGGCACGTCGCTACTTTAAGTGCGGAGTCCAGGAAAGCCCTTGACGTCACTGTTCATATATGGAGTCCCCGGCCGGAAGCATCGCAAGCTTTCTGGCCGGGGACTCCGATGTTGGGAAAGCCCTTGAGGACACCGTCCATATATGGACATAGACCTTAGGGGTTTTGAGATGCTGGAATTCCCCCGGCCAGAGCGTAGGTAATGCTCTGGCCAGGGATTCCGCTCCTAGATGGAGCATGTGACACCACTGTCCATATATGGACAGTGATGTCAGAGGCTCCTCCAGGAGCGGAACCCCTGGCTAGAGTGTCGGCAGAGCAGCCAGAGATTCCGCAACTGAAATTTTAGAACTCGAGCTACTCAGATTCCACGGACATTCATTTAATATACGAGGCCAGCTTCAAACTCCTCACATGTATGTTGGCCATTGCATTTTGCCTCTGATCTCATATCGGATAAGATATTGCGGTGTTCTCCCATAGAAATAATATCTTTGCTGCCGTATGGAGCCGCCATACAGCGGCACACATATCGCCATGTGCATGAAGCCTGAGGAAACATTCCACACATACGGTGAGGCTGGGTTCACAGAACCTATTTTCAGACGTATACGAGGCGTTTTTTGCCTCGTTTTACGTCTGAAAATACGTCTCAAATACGTTGTCAAACATCTGCCCATTACTTTCTATGGGTATAACGCTGTATTGTTCCCACGACGCGTAATTTTACGCATCGTACGGCAATTACGACGCGTAAAATTACGCCTCGTAAAAAGAAGTGCAGGACACTTCTTTGGACGTTTTTGGAGCTGTTTTCTCATAGACTCCAATGAAAACAGCTCCAAAAACGGACGTAAAAAACGCAGCGAAAACGGCGCGAAAAACGCCGCAAAAAATGCGAGTTGCTCAAAAAACGTTTGAAAATCAGGGGCTGTTTTCCCTTGAAAACAGCTCTGTCTTTTCAGACGTTTTTGGTCACTACGTGTGAACATACCCTAACGCAGATATCCACCTCAAACCTGTGGCAATATATCTATCCAGCCATGGTGGACTGGTGTCCATGGTAATGTCAGTTTTCAGGTGGCACGATAGGCTCTGTTCACACTGCGCTTGGTGTGCATGGCTGCCGTATAGACCGGATGTACAGCCCAGATGTACGCAACAAAATGCCAAACAGTTGCGTCAATCTTGGCATTGACTTCCATTGTACAAAAAAACAAAAAACGTATTGCCTAATATTAGACATCGAGCAGCAGAACAGCGCGGCGTCTCCCCGGCCTCACACCTCGGTCACCTTTATCTGAGGAGGAAGAAGCCGTTAAACATGCAGCCCCGGCCCGGCACCAGGCTCCTCCTCCTCCTCGTCCTACCGCTTGCTGCACTCTCGGACACCCGCGGCTCTGAGGAACTCGAACCCATGGGTCCCCCCCGGGATCCGGTCGTGGTAATCGTCGGCGCTGGAATCTCCGGCATTGTAGCAGCGGAGAAGCTGCACAGACGCGGCTTCCTAAACATAAAGGTGCTAGAGGCCACTGGGAGGACCGGAGGCCGGATCCGCACCCAGAGCTTCGGTAAATCATTGCAGACATGAGCGATAATTGTGCAGTCTGCCATCACGAGAAACGTAACAACTGTTTGACACTAGGTGGCGCTGTTTATATAATGCCGGCAGTCTGAAGGGGGGGGGAGAGTTGAACTTTGCGTCTGTGGAAGTGTTTTGCTTTTGCGTCTGTGGAAGTGTTCTGCTGCATGTATTAGAAAATAGTTCATCTATTACTTCTCTAATCCCTCCTAATGTCCCTCTTTTGGACAAATACAAGTACTTATGTCCCTATTTGCACCTTAAAAAAGGGGTTATCCGGGACCAAAAAGTGCATTACATTAATATTTTTATGTAAAAATCGTCACTTACTAATGCACTTTAATTTAAAATATGGTACTAAAGGGTGCAAAGCCTGTAAATTGTTCCCGGAAGTCCTGGAGCTTTTCTAATATTGATGACGCGCTGAAACAGCCCCACGCGACTCAGGGCACGCTTCCTGTGCTGTTCGAGTCGGCGTGTTATCAGTCACATGACCGCAAGGGACTGTCACATTACCTATTGCTGGAGTCCCTGATCATCAGCTGACGCTCTGCTCGTGAACCCCAGCGATAGGAAACCCTTGAAAGTCACTGACCAAATGTCGGGAGCAGTGCCGGAGTCCAAAGCGCTAGCTGACGGTCTGCTCGGGGACTACAGCAATAGGCAATGTCACAGCACAGGAAGCACGCCCTCAGTCACGTGGGGCCGTGTCGGCGCATCATCAATATTAGGAAACCTCCGGGACTTCCGGGAACAATTCACCGGGTTTGAACGGCACCATTTAGTACCGAATTTTAAGAGGCTCTGTCACCAGATTATAAGTGCCCTATCTCCTACATAATATGATCGGTGCTGTAATGTAGAGAACAGCAGTGGTTTTTATTTTGAAAAACGATCATTTCTGAGCAAGTTATGAGCAATTTTAGATTTATGCTAATGAGTTTCTTAATGTCCAACTGAGCGTTTGTTAACTTTTTACCAACTGGGCGTTGTACAGAGAAGTGTATGACGCTGACTAATCGTTCATTTTTAGCTGTAATCGCAGCACAGGGTGATCTCGCGAGATCACGCTGTGCTGTCACATACTCCCACATTAACTTTACCGCAGTGTCTTGACCGTGAATAGACATTGCCTCCTGCCATGACGCGATGTCTATTCACACTCCCGACACTTCGGTAAAGTTTCTTGGGGACTTACTCACACAGCACGGCGTGATCTTGCGAGATCACGCTTTGCTGTCATTCACAGAAACTTTACCGAATTGTCGGGAGTGTGAATAGACATCGCGTCCCGGCTGGAAGTGATGTCTATAGTGAGTCAAGACACTTTGGTAAAGTTAATGTGAGAGTATGTGACAGCACAGCGTGATCTCGCGCGTGATTGGTCAGCATCATACACTTTACACTTCTCTTTACAACGCCCAGTAAAACGCCCAGTTGGTCATTAAGAACTAATTAGCATAAATCGAAAATTGTTCATAACTTGCTAAAAAATTATCGTTTTTATTATAATAGAAACCACTGCTGTTATCTACATTACAGCTCCAATCACATTATGTAGCAGATAGGACACTTGTAATCTGGTGACAGAGCCTCTTTAAAGATTTTTATTTCTACATAAAAATATTAATGCAATGCAATTTTTGGTCGCCGGATAAACCCTTTATATTTCCCTCTTTTTGAAAACAGACTTGCCTTTACATACCTCCCAACGTTCAAGTAACACAAAGAGAGACACCGCCGATTTTTTTTTCTTTTAAGCCACACCTCTAATCCCACCCAATCCCTGCCCATACACACCCGGTTCAGCCCACACAGTATCATGCCCCCATAGCTGCCTCCATACAGTATAATGCCCCTATAGCTGCACCCAGACAGTATAATGCCCCCATAGCTGCCACTATACAGTATAATGCCCCCATAGCTGCCACCATACAGTATAATGCCCCCATTGCTGCCACCATACAGTAAAATGCCCCATAGATGCACCCATACAGTATAATGCCCACATAGATGCCCCATACAGTATAAGGCGCACACAGATGCCCCCATGCAGTATAGTGCCCAAACAAATTCCACCATACAGTATAATGCCCACACAGATGCCCTCATACAGTATAATGTCCCCATAGCTGCCCCATACATTCTAATGCCATATGGCTGCCCCATACAGCTTAATGTACCCAAAGCTGCCCCCATACAGCATATAGCGAAAAGTAGTAATCCAAAAATAGGTTTAACGTTTGGGTCTATGTATTCGACCTTCTTCAGACACTACAAAATTAATATACACAGAAATAAAAAAAAGTAACATCAAATCCAGCAATATATACATATATACATTCAATATTAATCTTCCCTAGGCTTAGGTGGAGATAAATGGAAGTTCACATACTGGTATACAGAAGTTTATATATAGCTAGATCTGTTTTACAATGTATGGATCATTTTGAAGAATACATAGGACAAAATGCGTTTATGGGAGAGGAAGACGCGGAGAGAGTAACTGTCGATATGACGTTGGTACAGAGCACACATTGAAATGGTTACTACTAATAAAGCAATGAGATTTAAGAAAAAAACGGAACTGTATATCCTACAATAGGGTGTCAGTAATTACTGAAATGAATAGAATGATACTCCCATAAACGCATTTTGTCCTATGTATTCTTCAAAATGATCCATGAATTGTAAAACAGATCTAGCTATAGATAAACTTCTGTATACCAGTATGTATATATTGCTGGATTTGATGTTACTTTTTTTGATTTCTGTGTATATTAATTTTGTAGTGTCTGAAGAAGGTCGAATGTATAGACCGAAACGTTAAACCTATTTTTGGATTACTACTTAACGCTATATGTGAAATAAAATATCACTTATTGCATAATACCTTGGAGTGCTGAGTTCCCATTTTTTATACGTTGGTGTGGAACCCTACTCATGTAAGCTTGAAACACGGAGTGCTGCGGGATCAAGAAAGTGCCCCCTTTACAGCATAATGCCCCCATATCTGCCCCCATACAGTATAATGCCCCCTATCTGCCCTTTTACAGTATAATGCCCCTTAGCTGCCCCTAGTGCAGGTCACCTTGCAGATAGTGACACAGTGCCCATGTAGATTGCACCATAGTGTCCCATGTAGATAGTGCCCCTATATAGTGCCACAGTATCCATGTAGATAGTGCCACACCCTCTTTGACCATATATGGACAGTGATGTCAATGGCTACTCTTTGAGTGGAATCCCCATTGCCGACTCTGGCCAGAGATTCCACTCGAGGAGTATCCACTGACATCACTGTCCATATATGGAGAGTGATGTCAAGGGCTTCCCCGAGCACAGCACTTAAAGTCGTGCTGTGCCTGGGGAGTCCTCGATGAGCGGAGGAGCTCTCTTTTCTCCCCTCTTAACTTATTCTGAAGCAGGGAGCTGATGGTTCCCTGCTTCAGAATTGGGTTCAACTGTATCTGCGTCCTGAGGACACAGATACAGTTGACAGTGGGACATACCCCCGGCCTCCCGGGACCTTAGCGGAAATTGACAGACCTAATTTTAAGTCAAAAGGGTCCATCAGGCGCCGCTGGTGATCTTTTTTGTCCAGTGGCAGATAAGTCGCTGACGGAGGTGTCTAGCAGCAACTTATTTAGGCCTGCCTAGTGTTCATGTTTATGGCGGAGTCTGGGGAAATAGCTGTCAGACCAACGGATGTCAGTGACCTCTATCTCAAGTGTTTTGGTACAGGTTTGGATACAGATTTTTGAGTCAAAGCCAGGAGTAAATCCAAATGGAAGGGAAAGTATAAAGACTGATATGTCTCTCCTCTATTGTGTCCACCCCTGTGTTTGGTTTTTAAAAAAACTGCATCAAAACTGTATGTGTGATCCGGGCCAAAGGGTACCTGTTATTTCAAAAAAACTTCTCAGATGTCATAGTGACAGAATCTATGATCAGTGGGGGTACGGTTGATGAGACCACCAATGATCGGTGGCACGAAGAGGCAGGAACGCTCAGCTGAACAGTGCCCCCTTTGGCTTTGATCATCTTTTTCCAGCTCATCTCCATAGGAAGTCCATGGCCAGTACACTGCTAACACCACCTCCGGCAGGAGAGCCGAAAAAAGACGCAACACGCCTGCATCTTCGTTTCAGTGATCTGGGGTAGACTTGGGCCTTAACAACTTCTGACATGGCCCTATGACATCTCAGAAGTTTTTTTTGAAACCACAGTTACAATTTAGCTGTAAAGAAACCGTTACCTCACAACAGTTTCTTTTTCTCTTTTAGCAAAAGGCCTGGTTGAGATTGGTGCACAATGGATTCATGGACCATCTCCAGCGAACCCAGTCTTCCAACTGGCTTCTCAGTTTAGTCTTTTAGGCCCAGATGCCCTTCTCGAGGAGAACCAAAAAATGAACATAGAAGGCCATCCCTCTTCCATCCCAGTTGTCTACAGCAGTTCTGGAAAAAAGATCAGCCCAGAAGTGGTGACCAACATTACAGCGTTGTATTACACCTGGCTGAATAAAGCACAGAATTTAACCGATTGTGATCCTGTGGCCAGCGTGGGAAGTTTCATCCGACAACAGGTTGTCCAGAGCTCACAGGAGTGGGACCAAGACATGGTGGAAATTAATATGGCTCTCTTGAGAGGGTTGCTAAATGTGGAATGCTGTGTAAGTGGAACTCATAGTATGAACTACGTGGGACTCTGCCCCTATGGGGAATATACAATGCTTCCAGGGCTGGACTGCACCTTTCCTAGGTTAGTATGGTAATCTCAAGTTCATTAATGACAATAAGGCCGAATTTAGACGACCGTAGTATAAGTCCGTGTGAGGGCCGTTAAAACATACGCATGTATTTCAATGGGGCTGTTCACACGGCCGTTGTTTTAACGAACCGTGTGAAGGGTCCGTTGAAAACTAGAATATGTCCTATTTTCTTCTGTTCTCACGGATCCCTCCATAGACTCAAGTCTGTGAGAACGGGTCCCGCACGGGTGCAACTCGGACGTAAAAAATGGCCCTTTTTCACGTCCAAGTTTGAACAAGTTCGTGTGAATCTGGCCTAATCCTGTACTTTTGCTTAACTTTCATTTAAATTGTCTTAACAGAAAGTATTTATAGTTTTTGCGTTTTTTTAGGGGTTATGAAAGCCTTGTGAACCACATTAAGGCACCACTTCCAGATGGCACTGTGGTATTAAACAAAGCAGTAAAGAGCATTGACTGGAATGGATCCTTCCATGGCGGCAACTCTCATGTTTATCCTGTGAAGGTGCAGTGTGAAGATGGGGACAGCTTTGTGGCAGATCACGTCATCGTCACTGTTCCACTAGGTAAATTAATAAACAATAGCATTTGGACATTATATATTGGTACTTAAAGGGGTTGAGTGAGCGCCATTAATAATACATTTACCCTACGGTTTTAAAAGCCAGAACTGCAAGAATTTTTCTATTTAAATGTTACAGGTGATGTTAAGGATGATATGCTTTGGGCGACACAGAAGGCGTATGTATATAAGGGGAATGTGTATGAAACTGTCAGCAATAAAGAAAAGATTAAGCGAAAAACAGATTACCACATTGTTGAGTTAGATTAAGCAATTTGAGATGAGGAATAAATCTGATCACTCTTAAGAAGTGACAAAATATATAACACAATCAAAGGGTAACTAAACCTTCAACAAACTTCTGACATGTCATAGTGACATGTCAGAAGTTTTGATCAGTGAGGGTCCGAGACCCCGTCTGATCGCTAGAACGAAGCGGCAGAAGCGCCCGGGTTTCTGATCAGCTGTTTTCGGAAAGCCAATGTATCGGTGTACGGACTCAATAGAAAGTCTATGGGCCGGTACACCGCTACATCGGCTTTCCGAAAAAAGCCATTCAGAAACTAAGCGGCTCAGTGTTCACCCGAGCACTTCTGCCACTTCGTTCTAGCGATCGGTGGGGGTTTCGGTGCTCAGACCCTCACCGATCAGAACTTATGACGTCACTCGTAACATGTCAGAAGTTTGTTGAAGGTTTAGTTACACTTTAAGATCCAAATTGCGTATAGCACTGTTACATGTTTATGAAAATAATATGAGGAAATGTAGGATTAAACTTTATGCGACGGGTGACAAATCTAGTGTTTTGCTTGCAGACCGTGTTAAAAAGATGGTTGTCAAATCCAGGATTAAATATGTGGAAGATAGGGAAGGGAGGCAGCTAAGAAATCCACGAGAGATTGCAGAGGGCTATTATTACAGCTATTATTCTAAATTGTATAATCTGAACATTGATCACTCAATGTATCATCCAGGGGTGGAAGCTTTTGGCCACTGAGAACCTTCCTAAAAGTCTCGAGTGACAAGTTCCAAGTTCTTAATGTTCCATTTATGCTGTCTGAAATAGAAAAGGTGATCCAAACTACTAAATTACATAAAGCCCCTGGACTGGATGGCCTACCGAATGATTATTAATAAAACTTTAGACCAATTGCTTTATTGAATTGCGATTTTGAAGATCTACTCTTAAAGAGGCTCTGTCACCAGATTTTGCAACCCCTATCTGCTATTGCAGCAGATCGGCGCTGCAATGTAGATAACAGTAACGTGTTTTTTGTTTTTTTTTTAAAAACGAGTATTTTTGGCCAAGTTATGACCATTTTTATATTTAAGTAAATGAGGCTTGCTAAAGTACAACTGGGCGTGTTTAAAGTAAAAGTCCAACTGGGCGTGTATTATGTGTTACATCTGGGCGTTTTTACTTCTTTTACTAGCTGGGCGTTGTGTATAGAAGTATCATCCACTTCTGTTCGTTAACACCCAGCTTCTGGCAGTGCAAAGACACAGCGTGTTCTCGAGAGATCACGCTGTGACGTCACTCACTTCCTGCCCCAGGTCCTGCATCGTGTCGGACGAGCGAGGACACATCGGCACCAGAGGCTACAGTTGATTCTGCAGCAGCATCAGCGTTTGCAGGTAAGTAGCTACATCGACTTACCTGCAAACGCCGATGCTGCTGCAGAATCAACTGTAGCCTCTGGTGCCGATGTGTCCTCGCTCGTCTGACACGATGCAGGACCTGGGGCAGGAAGTGAGTGACGACACAGCGTGATCTCTCGAGAACACGCTGTGTCTGCACTGCCAGAAGCTGGGCGTTGTGGAGAGAAGTGGATGATACTTCTATACACAACGCCCAGCTAGTAAAAGAAGTAAAAACGCCCAGATGTAACACATAATACACGCCCAGTTGGACTTTTACTTTAAACACGCCCAGTTGTACTTTAGCAAGCCTCATTTACTTAAATATAAAAATGGTCATAACTTGGCCAAAAATACTCGTTTTTAAAAAAAAACAAAAAAACGTTACTCTTATCTACATTGCAGCGCCGATCTGCTGCAATAGGAGATAGGGGTTGCAAAATCTGGTGACAGAGCCTCTTTAAGTTGTTGGCCCATCGATTATATAAAGTAATTCCTTCCTTGGTCTCACCTGACCAGGTGGGTTTCGTGGCCGGTAGACAGACCCAAGATGGAACACGCAGAATGATAAACCTGCTTCAGGCGGTGGAGCTGTCCAGAACCCCCAGTGCATTTTTTTCCTTCGATGCGGAGAAGGCCTTTCACAGGGTGCACTGGGGGTATCTGGACGCAGTTCTGTCAAGTTTGTTTTTCTAGGTTTTATCAAAAAGGCAATTTTGGCCCTGTATACGCCTCTTAATGCTAAAGTTCTGATCTCAGGTTTTCTGTCCTCAAAAATAATGATCGGTAATGGGACACGCCAGAGTGTCCCTCATCTCCTGATATTATTGCATTAGCTAAGGAGCCACCGGCAGAATCCATTCGATCTTGTGCTGATATTGATGGTAGGACAAACATGGCGTCACCTGGGATTATATGCAGATGATGTTATTATAACTTGCACAAAACCAGATAAATCACTCCCTGTTATTATGCAAATATCTAATTTCTCTCTCCCTTTATTTATTTCATCAGTAATGAGGGCAGACTTAAAAAGATTAAGTTTTTTACAAGCTAATTATTGTCCCAATACTAGAGTCCTTGTTGGTACAGCAATTTCTGTTCGGTAATTTAGGGCTGAAAATAGGTCTATTAATTGTCTATCGGGCACTGAATAGCCCTAAGGCCTTGAAAAAACATCCGTATATGTTAAAGTGGGAACGGGACCTACAGGTGAATGTTTCAGTAGGACAATGGAGGAAAGCATGTGAAGGGTCGATGCGTACTGTCACTGCAGAATATACTTTGTCCTTTAACTTTGGACATTATCTGCATTTGTCTATGAGTTCCAAATTAATTAATGCCCTCTCTCTGGTGGATTTGAGAGAGGCCGACCGGAGAGAGACCATGACACGCAGCGTCAGTGTTCAAAAACAGTCTCTGCCCCCAGGGGGCGATCCATCTTTATTTATAAGAAAATGAGAGTAGGCATTAGCATAACCATAGCAGGGACACTATGCATAATCTTTTAGATGGTCTAAGAAATAGTGCATTGCAATATGATCCACCTGATGAGTTGTCCAAGGAATTCAAAATACAGTGATGGGGAACCTAGTGCCAATGTATAAAAATTAGGCATTCGGTATATGTGGGTTCCTGAGACTATTCAGCTCAAAATTATAGATATTATTAAGCTATATATCCGAGATAATGACTTACGAGGACTTCTAAAAGAAACTTGTCACGCCTTGAAACTTGTAAATTACATATAGTCATTAATGCCATCGGGATGCAGTGTTTTTAGTCGATAGAGCCACCTTCATTCTTTTTGAAGCAGCAATCTATCTATATTGCCCGCACGATTTGTCGATCTTATTACTTCAATAGTCTGAAAAGTGACCTCCATCATTCTGTTGCTCTGTATTTCTCGCATATGTCTCGCTAGGCATATGTCATCCTCTCTTCTGATATTGCCAATATGCTTAAGGATCCTCCCCACATAATTCAGTGGGCAAGTACACGTGGCCGTATAAATAACGCCTCTTGATTTACAGTTTGCAAATTCTCTGTTTTTGAAAATTTGCCCTGTCTTTGCACTCTGAAAGGTCTTACTTCTGACAACATATTTACATGCTCTGCATGATCCACATTTATATGTCCCCGGTGGTACATCGGGGAGCCAACCCGACAGTGGTATACACTCGTCAAAATTGCTGTGGACTAGGCGGTCCTTGAGGTTCCTACCCCTTCTGAAGGTAATTAATGGATACGGGTCAACAGCCTTATCCAGATTCGTATCTGCCGTGAGTATTCCCCAGAACTTGTGGAAGATGTTTCTGATCTCCCTATGTCTATTGTCATAGGTTCCCACAATTCTAATAGAGGAAGATGTATCTGTCTCCTTGGTCTTATCTGGTACTAATAGACCGGTTCTATTTTTAGAGAGTGCATGATGATATGCCTCCCTTAGCACCTTGTCAGGGTATCCCCTCCTTCCAAACCTTTGACGTAGATGTTTGGACTTATCCATAAAGTCTCCTAGGTTCGAGCAATTCATCCTAAGTCTAAGATATTGTGCCTTAGGGATTCCTCTTTTTAGGCTCGTCGGGGGATGACTATCCCATGCCAGGAGACTATTTGTCGCCGTTAGTTTACGAAATAGGGATGTTGTCAAATTTCCCAGTTCCGTCTTGGTGATGGTTATGTCCAAAAAGTTGATGGATGTCTGGTAGATTTCTGAGGTGAAATACAACCCCAATCCATTGATATTCAGGACCCTGATAAACTGTCTGTATCAAGGTTCCCCACTTTATGTACATTAGTTCACTAGATGACTAAGATGGGGGATTTTGGTTCCGAACACTGTTAGGGATTATTCCCTAAACCACTAAGGCATTGGTCTGTCTAACAAACAGAACCTGCTCACACCGATATATTTTTAATACATCCCCTCCAAATAGCACACTGAGACGGTAATCCCAGGTTTGGGAGCCGCCCCAGTTCAATCCTGGATGTGCCGGGACATCTACTCATCTTCCCCTACTCGGGGGAGAAGATGATGTAGGTGCATTCCTATCTGAGCTGAACACAGGAGCAGTGCACTATTCATGGTGCAGTCTAGCTCTTGTGTTTATTTCCCTAGGACATCAAGGGAGGGTGGGTGTCGGATCTCAGGCTGGCTTCCCATTCGCTCAGACGGACGAGCCCTTTTCCAATTGCGCGGGACACACCCCCTGAGCGGCGTCTCCCATTGGCTGTAGCTGACAGTGATGCTGGAAGGGGGTGGAGACTCCACCTATATAAGATCGGGAGTTTTGCCACTAATGGTGGCTGGCATTGTTACTCCACGCCACATTGTTTCAGTACATTGCACTTCTAGAATGCTAGAAGCTATAACATTCTGACTCTGCAAGCCCCTGACGATTTACAGCAGATAAATAACTTAGTAAAGAAACGCGTAGGGCTGGTAGTAGGTAGATAGGGATAACACTGCCTGAATGCAGGAGTGTTATATTTCCTGAGCTCCGCCACCTCTGAGGATAAGCATCATGCATGCTGGGTCTCAGATGTAATACCAACATTCCTGCATTTAATAATGTATGATGATGACCTGTGATGCTGCTGTTATTTGCTGAATAAACTTGAACTGATTTAAAAAAAAAAAAAAGGATTAGGGACTCTGTAAGTTGTTGAAGGAAAAAAAAGAAAAGTTTAAAATCATTAGTAAGCCACTTTGAACAAATAATATAAATGTATTCTGTAAATGTTCAGAGCTGGTCCGAGAGGTAAGCGAGGGTTAAGATCTTGAGCGGTTTGCTTTCTGTCACTCAATCATCCAATCAAGCCTCCTATATAACACCCCTGGTGCTAGATCTCTTTGCCAGAGACTTCCTTCCTGTGGCTCATTTGTTCTTTGGCATCTGTGAGATCTGTTTGTTTACCTTGTTGTCTGACCCCGGCTCCCCTTTCTCTTGTATTCCTATTTTGTATCACATTTGATATTTAGTGTTTTGACCTCAGACTGCCTGGCTTATCTTGTGTTCACTACATTGTACTACGTTACGTCTCTGTTATTACCTCTGCTTGTCTGACTACTCTACCTGTCCACGTCACCTGTCCGCTCCACCTACCAGCAACTGCCAGGCGAAAACAAGTTCCCTTTCACCTGCAGGATCTCAGTATTTTCCCACAACCCGAGTTCAGGTAGCTATGCCACGTCTCATGTAGATTTTCCAGGGTTAGTTCGCCACCACTTGCCTAGTCTGACAGCTTTCGCCAAGTCTGGTTGTGGGTGCGCCTGTGCTGGACTTGTATTCTTTCAGTATCGTTACAGTAAATGACTTTAAAATGGTTTCATTTGGTTTCAGGATTTCTAAAGAAACGATCATTGGATTTCCTCAGCCCTCCTCTTCCACCAGGCAAAATACAGGCAATTAAGAATTTGGGATTTGGAACCAATAATAAGATTTTGTTGGAATTTGAGAAACCCTTTTGGGACCCAAACACTACTCTAATCCAGACAGTGTGGGAAGGTGATTCTCCTCTTACTGAACCAAAGAAAGACCTGAAGCAAAATTGGATGAGAAAACTGTGTATATTTGTGGTCCTAGAACCACCAGAACAGTAAGTGAGAAACATGTTTTGAGACTTAAATCCAGCCAAAATGATCTTCTGATACGTGATTAGACACGGGAAAATATCAGATTAGTGATGTGTAGGATCTTGGACCACCACTGACTCCTGGATCAAAAGGGCTCAATAGAACAATTAAACTCCATGGCACACAAAAGTTTCCTGAATCATTGAAAAAGTCTCCTGGAAGGAGACTACAAGTTCCTCCGACCAAGCAGCATAAAATATACGAGGGTGAGTCAAAAATTAACCGCACTCCATTTATATTAAAACTTCCGTTGGCCGCACTGTCTTATTAGCACTTTCCGTAAGAGGTCGCTGTCTCCCAGTCACTGCTGTGCAGGTTTGATTGTGTTACGTCTGTTTATTTGTGACTGCGGTGCGAGAAACAATGGCTGCCCCACTTGATTTGCACAAAAGAAAAGCAGAGTGCAGTGATTTGTTTTTTGCGGTCTGAGGATGCGTCTGGTGATGATATTTATCGAAGACTGTGCACAGTGGGGAGAAAGTGTTTTTCTGCGAATTGTGTATGAATGGATAGAGCAGTTCAAGGAAGGTCGCACAAGTGTCAGCCATGAAGAAGGAGCCGGATGCCTGTCCATGTCCACGTCTGATGACAACATTGAGCGTGCACGTAAACTGATTCTATTGGATAGACGAGTATCAGTGGATTATCTGGCAAATCATTTGTAAATCAGCCATGGCTCACGTCTGATGAAAAGGTGAAGACAGCGGTGCATTCGTGGCTCGAATTAAAACAATTTTTAATGTGGGAATATGAAAGCTTGTTGACAGATGGACAAAGTGTATTGAAAGGAGATTAGGTTGAAAAATGATGGATTTGTCTTTTCTGAAAGTCGATTAAAATAAATTCTACAGCCAGAGTGCGGATAATTTTTGACTCACCCTCGTATAATAGGAACATGTTCTGTCCACTAAAAAGTTTTTAGTTCTATAGTTTAGGAAGAAGCTTAGTGGGTGTATTAATGAGGAAATGGAACTAAGCTTTAATCGTGGTGTGCAGGATTGGAATATGTGGGCAAAATGATAACCTTCAGTTATATCTTGTTTTGTTTTGCCAGGCTTGGGCATGTGCTTTGCGGATTTATTGCTGGAGAGGAGTCTGAATTTATGGAGACATTAACAGATGAAGAAATTCTCTCTTCAATGACTGATTTTTTCAGAACATTCACAGGTATATCATGTAGTTCCAAGGAATGGGGTAGTCCAGATGGGTAAACCCCTTTAATGGCCATGGGATTTATTTGGTTTATTATTACCCTAATACCATATGCAACCCAGTTCATAAACATTTGAACATTCCCATTCATGTGCCAGTAAACAAGTAAGACCCATAGCCCATTTCAAACAGAACCGCCCTGTGCACTGAAAATATCAAATAAAGACACTCATTTAAGGGGTATTCGCATCTTGGACATTTAAAGAGGCTCGGTCACCAGTTTCATATTTCCCCATCTCCTACCTAATCTAATAGGCGCTGTGTTGTAGATAACTACTGTGTTGTTATTTTTAAAAAACGTTTATTAGTGACAAAGTTATGAGCATTTTAACATTTATGCAAATTTTTTGTAAAAGCCCAACTGGGCGTTTCATTTACTTTAACCAAGTGGGCGTTGTAAAGAAAAGTGTATGACGCCGACCAATCAGCGTCATACACTTCTCTTCGTTCATGTCCAGCTTTAGTCACAGCACAGCGTGATCTCACGAGATCACGCTGTGACGTCACTCTCCCGCAGTTCCTTCACCGGAGCATGAGGAGAATGACCAGACACCGCCTCCAGCCAGAAGGCGGCTGGAGGCGATGTCTGGTCATTCTCCCGTCGCTCCGGCGAAGTACCTGCGGGAGGAAGTCAAGTCACAGCATGATCTCGCGAGATCACGCTGTGCTGTGACTAAAGCTGGACATGAATGAAGAGAAGTGTATGACGCTGATTGGTCAGCGTCATACACTTTTCTTTACAACGGTTAAAACGGTTCTTTACGGTTAACCCCTTCCCGCCGCAGCCCTTTTTCAGATTTTCATTTTCGCTTTTTCCTCCCCACATTCCAAAAGCCATATCATCTTTATTTTTCTGTCGATATAGTACTGTGAGGGCTTGATTTTTGCGGGACGAGTTGTAGTTTTTCGTAGCACCATTTATTTTGCCATATAATGTACTAGGAAACTGGAAAAAAATATTTGTGGGGTAGAAAATGAAAAAAACAGCGATTCCTCCATGGTTTTTTGCGCGCCGTTTTTACGGAATTCACTGTGCAATTAAAACAACATGTTAATTTTATTCTGTGGGTCAATACGATTACGGCGATACCAATTATATATAGTTTTTCCTATATTTTACTACTTTTACAAGTAAAAACCTAAGTGTGTAAAAGAAAATTGATTTTGTGTCGCCAAATTCCGAGAGCCATAACTTCTTTATTTTTCCGTCGATTAAGTGGTATGAGGGCTTATTTTTTGTGGGATAAGCTGTAGTTTTTAATAATACCATTTTGGTGTAAATGTGACGGTTTGATCACTTTTTATTTCATTTTTTGTGGGAGATCAGGTGACCAAAAAATAGAGATTCTGTTGTTTACAATTTTTATTTTTTTTACGGCGTTCACCGTGCGGGTTAAATAATGATATATTG
This sequence comes from Rhinoderma darwinii, assembly GCF_050947455.1. Classification (NCBI taxonomy): domain Eukaryota; kingdom Metazoa; phylum Chordata; class Amphibia; order Anura; family Rhinodermatidae; genus Rhinoderma; species Rhinoderma darwinii. Next base: position 80,887,537 of record NC_134697.1, on the reverse strand, counting down.
TAATAGTTCAGACTTTTACGGACGCGGCGATACCAATTATGTTTATTTATTTATTTTTTTACTATGCTCTAGGGGGAAATGGGAAAAGGGGTTTTTTGAACTTTGAATTTTTATTTTTTTTACACAAAAAAAAACAACTTTATTTAACTCATTTTTACTTTTTTTCTTAGTCCCCCTAGGGGACTTCAACCAGCGATCGTTAGATCGCTTGCACGATATACTGCAATACTAATGTATTGCAGTATATCGTGATTCTGACAGGCAACTATTAATAGGTGTACAAAGATGGCGGACTTGGGGGTCTTCATTAGGCCCCCAGGCAGCCGTAGCAACCATCCCCCCCCCCCGCGATTGAGCTGTTAGAGGGGTTCGCCCCCCTCTTTCTAACTATTTAAATGCTGCGGTCTCTGTTGACTGCGGCATTTAACGAGTTAAACTAGCGAGATCACGCTCGAGCGCGATGCCGCTAGTTACTCTGAAGTGTCGGCTGTAACAAACAGCCGACACCGGCATCTTATGAAGCGGGTTCACTCCGTGAGCCAGCTCCATACTTCCCCTACCCGACTTTGGCGTATCGATACGTCAAATGTCGGGAAGGGGTTAAAGTTAAAAAAAGGCAGTTGGGCTTTTACAAAAATTAGCATAAATGTTAAAATGCTCATAACTTCGTCACTAATAAACGTTTTTAAAAAACCAACAACACAGTAGTTATCTACAATAGAGCTCCTATTAGATTCGGTAGGAGATGGGGAAATATGAAACTGGTGACAGAGCCTCTTTAAGACATATCCACAGCATAAATGTCTAATAAATGAGGGTCCCTGCTCTGGGACTCGCACCTATATCAATAATGAGACGTCACCCAACCCCCGTTTTGCCTGGTGTTGATTCCCAATGGAGACTAGTGGAGAGGGGGCCACGCATGTACGTAGCTCTCTCCATTCTGTTGTATGGGAGTTACGGAAACAGCTGAGCATCGCTTGCTCGGCTATTTTCCTAACTCTCTTTAAATAGAATGGATTTGCCATAAATATGTAAGTTGGAAATACCCTTTTAATAAGCTGGCAAACTTTAAATAGTGCTAGTAAGTGCATCAGTCCATTCCACGTAGTGATCTGGGTAATTTTTGCACCCATATATAGATGTACAGTATATATTTATATAAGTTAATCATGTCCCCCCCTTAGTCGTCTTTTTTCAAGGTTAAATAGGTTTAGTTCTTTTAGTCTTTCCTCATAACTTAGATTCTCCATGCCGCTTATTAGCTTCGTTGCTTTTCTTTGTATTTTTTCCAACTCCAGGGCATCCTTTCTATGAACTGGAGCCCAGAACTGAACTGCATATTCTAGATGAGGCCTCACTAATGCTTTGTAAAGTGGTAATATTACATCCCTGTCCCGCGAGTCCATGCCTCTTTTAATACACGACAATATCTTGCTGGCCTTTGAAGCAGCTGATTGACATTGTGCTGTTATTTAGTTTATGATTTACAAGTACACCCAGATCCTTCTCAACAAGTGACTCCCCCAGTGTAGCTCCCCCTAGGACAGACATGGGCAAACTATGGCCCGCGGGCCACATACGGCCCGTTAGGCTTTTTAATCCGGCCCGCCGAACTTGTCCAAATCATAGTAAAAACCTCCTTTTTTTTCCCCTTTCCCTGCAATGCCCACGTTTTCCCAATAGATGGCGCACTCAAAACACATTGACCGTTGTTAACTCCTTAACGCCGAAGGACGGATATATCCGTCCTCAGCAGCTGCTAGTTCGCGCAGGAGGACGGATATATCCGTCCTGTGATGGCGCGGGTACTGCCAGTGTACCCACGCGATCAGCGGCAGGAGCACGGCTGTTATACACAGCCTGGCTCCTGCTGCAACTGCCGGAATCGAAGCGCGCTCCGATTCCGGCAGTTTAACCCATTAAATGCCGCTGTCAATAGTGACAGCGGCATCTAATGTGTTTGACAGAGGGAGGGAGCTCCCTCTGTCACCCGATCGGCGCCCCCGCAAACAAATCGCGGGTCGCCGTCGGGTTTCCATGACAGCCGGGGGTCTAACAAAGACCCCCAGGTCTGTCTTCCGCAACTGCCTGTTTGGCGATGCCGGAGGCATGACCTAACAGGTTGCCTGTCAGTTTTACACTGACAGGCAATAATGCTTTGGTATACTAAGTATACCAAAGCATTATATATGCGATCGGCACATCGCATAGTGAAGTCCCCTGGTGGGACTTAAAAAAAAAATGTCAATCAGTTAAATAAAGTTTGTTGAAAAAAAATAAAATAATTACAGTCAAAATCAAATAAAACTACTTTTTTTGCCCAAAAAGTGGTTTTATTCAGTAAAAGTGTCAAAACAAATAACACATACACATATATGGTATCCCCGCGATCATAACAACTTGACCAATAAAATGAACACATTAATGAAACCGCCGGATGTACGGCGTCCAAAAAACCCGCAAAAAACAACGGCAAAATTCTCTCTTTTCTCCCATTCCCCCCATAAAAAATAAAATAAAAGTTAATCTATAAGTCCTATGTACCCCAAAATAGTACTAATGAAAACTACGCATTGGCCCGCAAAAATCAAGCCCACATACGGTCACATCGACGGAAAAATAAAAAAATGACGGCTCTTGGAACGCGGCGATGCAAAAACAAGTAATTTTTTTCTAAAAGGGTTTTTATTGTGCAAACGTAGAAAAAACATATAAAACCTTTACACATTTGGTATCCTCGTAATCGTGCCGACCCGTAGAATAAAGTTAACATGTTATTTACGCTGCATAGTAAAGGGCATAAATTTATAACGTGAAAATTAATGCTGGAATAGCTGCTTATTTTCAATTCTCTCCTAAAATAAAGTTAATAAAAGTTAATCAATATATTGTAAGCATCTAAAAATGGTGCAATTACAAAATACAACTCGTCCCGCAAAAAACAAGCCCTTATACGGCTATGTCGACGTAATAAAAAAAAAGTTACGACTCTTGGAATGCGACCATGAAAAAACAAAAAATAATCCTTGGTCATTAACGTGCAAAATGGCCCGGTCATTAAGGGGTTAATGTGGCGCGTATTTCTCTTTATTTCACTTTAATTTTCACTTCGTTTCACGTCACCATTAAGCCCTTCGGTTTTCAAAGAGTACAATATCAGCCGTCACTTTGCCACGAAGCATGCAAACTATGCTAGCAAGCAGTCAACACAAGAACGGGCGGCTACTGCTCAGAGGTTGGCAGCTAATTTACAGAGTCAACAGAACTTTTTTCTTGATAAATCACAGTGTGTATGTTATTTTAATCTATTTACATTTCCTTCTCCCAGTATCTGCGAAATAGTATGTAAATGCCATATCTTGCATATTCCTTGAGACAAATTTATTAACTGATAAGGGCTATTTTTCACATTTGAAAGACAGTTAATAAATTGGGTTGTAGTGTTCTTACTGTGCTATGAGGTTTGCACACACTACATTTAATGCTTTAGTATATCCGGCCCAAACACTCCCTCCAAATGCTCCTGGCCCGGCCCCTCTGTCAAATTTTAGAACCCATTGTGGCCCGCGAGTCAAAAAGTTTGCCCACCCCTGCCCTAGGACATATGATGCATGCAGATTGTTGGTACCCAGATGCATAACTTTACATTTATCTACATTAAACCTCATTTGCCAAGTGGATGCCTAAACACTCAGTGCATCCAAATCCGCTTGCAATTTACGAACATCTTCCATAGACAGAACATTACTACATAGCTTGGTGTCATCTGCAAAAATAGAAATAGTGCTATTAATCCCATCCTCTATATCATTAATAAATAAGCTGAATAATAGTGGTCCCAGCACTGAACCCTGGGGTACACCACTTATAACCGGGGACCATTCAGAGTAGGAATCATTGACCACAACTCTCTGGATACGGTCCTTGAGCCAATTGTCAATCCAATTACAAACTATACTTTCTAAACCTATAGCCCTTAATTTACCCATTAGATGAGTATAATATTAGTATTGTACGAGTATTAGCCTTTGCAAAGTCCAAAAACCCTATATCCACAGCGACCCCTCTGTCTAGGCTTCTCCTCACCCCTCATATAATCACTATATCCTCAGCGACCCCTCTGTCTAGGCTTCTGCTCACCTCTTCATAAAAACAGATCAGGTTGGTTTGACAACTTCTGTCCTTAGTAAAACCGTGCTGGCTGTCACTTATAATACTATTTTTTGACACATAATCCTGTATATTGTCCCTCAATAGCCCCTCAAACATTTTCCCCAAGATGGATGTTAAGCTTACTGGTCTATAATTACCCGGGGAAGACCTAGAGCCCTTTTTGAAAATAGGCACCACATTTGCCCTGCGCCAGTCCATTTGGCACTATACCAGTCACTAGAGAATCTCTAAATATTATGAAGAGGGGGACAGAAATAACTGAACTAAGCTCCTTAAGAACTCTAGGGTGTAACCCATCTGGTCCCGGGGCCTTGTGCACATTTATTTTATTTAATTTAGCTTGCACCATATCTACATTCAGCCAGTTATCAACTGATATATTAACAGCACTGGCACTGGCTACATCAGCTGCTCTTTCTTCTGTTGTATATAAAGAGCTAAATAACCCATTTAGTAACTCTGCCTTCTCTTGATCCCCTGGAACCATCTCCCTTTTATCAATATTTAGGGGTCCTACATGTTCAGACCTTGGCTTCTTTGCATTTATATACTTGAATAATTTTTGCGATTTGTTTTACTATCCTTGGCCATCTGCCTTTCATGTTGTATTTTTGCTGATTTTATTACTTTTTTACAGATTGTATTAAGCTCTTTATAATTTACACAGGCTACATCTGTACCCTCAGATTTGTATTTTTCAAGTGCCCTTTTTTTTGTCATATATTGCCCTTTTTACAGAAGGTGTAAGCAATGTGGGGTTTAATTTTAGTCTTTTTATACTTGTTACCTACAGTATAGGAATAAATTTTGCACTATAATTCTACAAAGTGGATTTTAAGATTTCACACTTACAATTTGTCCCATTATTTGACATCAGTTGTTCCCAGTCTATGTCCTGAATTTCAGCCCTCATCCTGGGGGAAATTGACCTTCTTAAAATTAAGTGTTTTTGCCCTCCCAGCCTGTGTTTGTTTTTTACAGTAAAGGTAAAATATAACTATATTATGATCACTGTTACCGAGGTTTTCATGAACATTGACATTCCCAACAAGCTCTGCATTATTAGAAATGACCAGATCCAACAGAGCTTCACTTCTAGTCCGGTCTTCCACAAACTGGCCCATAAAATTTTCCTGCAACAGGTTGAGGAAATTTCTCCCCTTCGCAGTTGAAGCCGAACCATGACACCAATTAATATCCCGGTAATTAAAATCTCCCATTATCACTACAGTACCCCCCTGTCCTGCCCGCTCCATCTTTTTATATAGCTGACCTTCCTTCTCCTCAGTTATATTGGTGGGGTCTATGGATTACACCAAAAGTAATTTTTTCAGTGTTTACCTCTTTTTGAAATTGCACCCACAATGTTTCAATCTCCTCATAATCTTCACCCACTATTGTCTCTTTCACACTCACCTTCATATTACTTCTCACATACAGACATACACCACCGCCTTCATATCACTTCTCACATAACGACATACACCACTGCCTTCATATCACTTCTCACATACAGACACACACCACCTTCATATCACTTCTCACATACAGACATACAGCACCGCCTTTCCTATTTACCCTGTCTTTTACAGCCCAGTCGTGTGAAGAGTCCAGCCATGTTTCAGCACTACCAACTATATCTACAGTGGAGGAAATAAGTATTTGATCCCTTGCTGATTTTGTAAGTTTGCCCACTGTCAAAGTCATGAACAGTCTAGAATTTTTAGGCTAGGTTAATTTTACCAGTGAGAGATAGATTATATTAAAAAAAAAAAAGAAAATCACATTGTCAAAATTATATATATTTATTTGCATTGTGCACAGAGAAATAAGTATTTGATCCCCTACCAACCATTAAGAGCTCAGCCTCCTCCAGACCAGTTACACGCTCCAAATCAACTTGGTGCCTGCATTAAAGACAGCTGTCTTACATGGTCACCTGTATAAAAGACTCCTGTCCACAGACTCAATTAATCAGTCTGACTCTAACCTCTACAACATGGGCAAGACCAAAGAGCTTTCTAAGGATGTCATGGACAAGATCATAGACCTGCACAAGGCTGGAATGGGCTACAAAACCATAAGTAAGATGCTGGGTGAGAAGGAGACAACTGTTGGTGCAATAGTAAGAAAATGGAAGACATACAAAATGACTGTCAATCGACATCGATCTGGGGCTCCATGCAAAATCTCACCTCGTGGGGTATCCTTGATCCTGAGGAAGGTGAGAGCTCAGCCGAAAACTACACGGGGGGAACTTGTTAATGACCTCAAGGCAGCTGGGACCACAGTCACCAAAAAAACCATTGGTAACAAATTACGCCGTAATGGATTAAAATCCTGCATTGCCCGCAAGGTCCCCCTGCTCAAGAAGGCACATGTACAGGCCTATCTGAAGTTTGCAAATGAACATCTGGATGATTCTGAGAGTGATTGGGAGAAGGTGCTGTGGTCAGATGAGACTAAAATTGAGCTCTTTGGTATTAACTCAACTCGCCGTTTTTGGAGGAAGAGAAATGCTGCCTATGACCCTAAGAACACCGTCCCCACTGTCAAGCATGGAGGTGGAAACATTATGTTTTGGGGGTGTTTCTCTGCTAAGGGCACAGGACTACTTCACCGCATCAATAGGAGAATGGATGGAGCCATGTACCGTCAAATACTGAGTGACAACCTCCTTCCCTCCACCAGGACATTAAAAATGGCTCGTGGCTGGGTCTTCCAGCACGACAATTACCCGAAACATACAGCCAAGGCAACAAAGGAGTGGCTCAAAAAGAAGCACATTAAGGTCATGGAGTGGCCTAGCCAGTCTCCAGACCTTAATCCCATCGAAAACTTATGGAGGGAGCTGAAGATCCGAGTTGCCAAGCGACAGCCTCGAAATCTTAATGATTTACAGATGATCTGCAAAGAGGAGTGGGCCAAAATTCCATCTAACATGTGTGCAAACATCATCATCAACTACTAAAAATGTCTGACTGCTGTGCTTGCCAGCAAGGGTTTTGCCACCAAGTATTAAGTCTTGTTTGCCAAAGGGATCAAATACTTATTTCTCTGTGCACAATGCAAATAAATATATATAATTTTGCCAATGTGATTATTTTTTTTTTTTTTCTATAATCTATCTCTCACTGGTAAAATTAACCTAGCCTAAAAATTCTAGACTGTTCATGACTTTGACAGTGGGAAACTTACAAAATCAGCAAGGGATCAAATACTTATTTCCTCCAGTGTATATGTTCCTCCAGTATCAAGGCCTCCAGCTCCCCCATTTTGCTTGCTAGACTACTGGCATTTGTGAACATACACTTTAACTTGCATTTCAAATTGTCACGTTTGGTATCAGAAATGTGATTATTTGGGCATTTTTATTTTCATTGTTGTTTTGTAACAAAAGGATCTCCTTATCATGTTGTCTAGTCCTCTCCCCACAGTCTATTTCTCCCCCACCAATATAGTCTGACCCCTCTCTAACCGGACTAACCCATTATTTTCTACATTGACCTCCCTCCTCAGCCCTAGTTTAAATACTCCGCCACCCCAGCTAGAATTCTCTCCCCCAGCACGGCGGACCCCCTTCCATTCATGTGCAAATCATCTGCAGAATACATTTTGTACCCCAATGAAAAGTCAGCCCAGTGCTCTAGGAACCCAAAGCCTTCTTCTCTACACCAATACTTAAGCCACGCATTTAACTCCCTGAGCTCCCGCTGTCTTTCCTGTGATGTGCATGGCACAGGCCGTATTCTTGAGAATACAACCTTGGAGGTCCTTCCCTTCAGCTTGTAGCCTAGTTCTTTAAAATTATTCTTAAGGCTCCTCCACCTTCTATGTATTCTGTCATTGGTTCCCACATGGACCACGACAGCTGGATCATCACCAGCCCCTCCCAGTGATTTATCCACCCGTTCCACCACATGCCGAACCCTGGCACCAGGGAGACAGCAAACCATTCGGTTGAGGCAGTCTTGGCGACAAATTTTTCTATCATTCTTCCTAATTATAGAATCCCCTACAACTACCAATTGTCTTGCCTTACCTGCATTACCATCCCGCCGACTACTAGCTGGGCTTTTCTCCCGGCTGTTAGGGAGATCAGTACCCACTAGGGCTGTCATTTCTGAGACCGACATCCTCGCATCATCACCCAACTTGGCAATTTTCCTTGGAATATCAGAAACAGCATTGGCCTTCCTTTTCTTGGACCCCTTTCTACTGGCCCTAACTACATTAACCCAGCTACTTGCCTGGTCCTGCTGACCCATGTTTTCACCCTCCAGATCTACCCCACTAACTGCTTGCTCCGTGACCAGCAAGCTCAGCTCAAGATTGTCTATCTTCCTCAGTGTTGCATTTTGCACCTCCAGATCTCTAATGCGAGCTTCCAGGTGAACAACATGGCCACATCTGCCACAGAGGTATTCACCCTGGAACTCCTGCTCCAGTCGTGCATACATATGGCAAACTGTGCACTGAAGAAAACCTCCAATCTTGCTATCCATTATCCCAGTTACAAAAAAACAGTGAACAATTCAAAAAGTAAAAGAAAAGAAGAGTACTTACTGGGGCTTTAACTCCTCTTTTCAACTCCGGTTTAATAACTCCACTTCTATGACAAGCCACTTAATCCAGCTAGCCAAAAGAGAGCAAGCTCGCAGTGAGTCCTGCTGGTTAATTTATATCACCTGAGAGCAATTCACCCCTCCCCCTAGTCAGCTGCACAGCAGGAAAGAAGCTGCATAGAAAAAAAGGTTTTTAAATTGTCAGTTTTGCTATTTTCTATTTGCAAGCACTCAATTCAGTTATCTCGCACAGTATCACACACAAGAACACAGCAACACAATTAGGTTTAATAACTCCATTTATATCACAAGCCACTTAATCCAGCTAGCCCAAAAGAGAGCCTCGCATGTAAATGGCCCGTCTATAGCCGCTCACATGTAACTTCTTTCTGCACTAGAGGCTCGCGCAGGAGAAAGACCTCCCTGCAGAAGCGATCCCTAACAGATTGTTTCTTCCTAGAAGGAAATAAGAGATGCTTACGTGATTCCACTAATCTTTGATGCGTTCTGACATCAGAAGATGCTAATTATGCAGTTATACAAACGTTATTCTCGTGTTTGTCAATGGAAAAATTCCATTCATTTGTATTTTATGTATTTGATGATTAATCCAAACTATCTGTTGTGGTAGGTATCTAAGGTATTTTAAAGGGGTTATCCTACACAACAACTTATTACCCCTCCAAAGGATCGATGATATGCGTTTAATTGCTAGGGGTCCCACTGCAGGGACCACCACCAATCTAAATAATGGAGGTCCCGAGACCCCTAAATAAAAGCAGCAATTTGCATTCCTAGCTTATTTTTGTACGTTGCATTCTATATTGCCTTAATTTCCTGCTGCTCTGCAAATTATACCATTGTACTACAAGAACTACAAGGATGTTGTGATCCTAGCATTCTATCGTCAAGTGAGCATAACCTATTACTTCTACGCATTATTTTTTACTGTGGGATGATACCCTATGTTGCGCCGCTGTGTGCTTTTTTGTCTTTAAGTGACTATAAATCAATGCAGCGGAAGTCACACATTCATTCATTCTCTGTTAGACTGCCAAGGATTCTGCAGTGCGACCAGCGATGGGAACCCCAGTGATCAAACACTTATCACCTATCCTGGGGATAGGTGATAAGTTGTTGTGGTGGGATAACCCCTTTAAAATAATAATATAATATTATTGTATTTAATACAAAAAGACCGCATAGCACCAGCCTCATGGAAGTTTCACCTTGACCCTTTGTAACTCTTGTCATATATTTCTTTTTTTATTGGAAATTGAAAACAAGGGAGAAACATCCATACTAAGAGAATCAGGACATAGAGGCACGCAGGCCGCAGTTCCCGATAAGTAAAAAGATTTCAAGATGAAAAACATTAGGTCATAAACAATGATAACTATTTACATAGTACCCGTATCACAATATGAGACTGTTAAATCATGTAAGACAGCATCTAGGAAAGATCAGTTGAAAATATATCCAACTTGAGCCATCAACTAGGGGGTATGTGAGGCAGTTTAAGGGGGGGGGGGGTAGCAGAGGCTCAAAAGGTTAGCCACGGTGTCCACTTTCAGGTAATCAGCGTGTTTCCTAAGTTCCCATCTCAAGAGCTCCTCCATCCTACATATGGAGTCCATCTTTCCCAACCACTCACTGAAAGTCAACTCACTGTTGACTTCCAATGAAGTGGAATCAATAGTTTGGCCACCCTGATCATGTGAGTAACCAGGTCCTTCGATTTGGGGCGGAAAGAGCGTTAAGGAGGAACTCTAGAGCTGTGACCTGTCGTATAGTATCACATACTGTGTCCCAGAAGGAATTAATGAAAGGGCAGTCCCACCAAATGTGGGAAATGTTACCGACGTGGGAGTTGCATCTCCAACACTTGTTGGATGGGATTAAATAAATTTTATACAAAAAGTCAGGCGTTCTATACCATCTAGTTATGACTTTAAAAGAGTTCTCCTGGATTTTAACACATCTAGAGCAGCCATTTATGCGTTTCAAAATAAAGGGGGTATCTTCCCTACTGAAGGTGAGATCCAGTACCTTTTCCCAGGCTAATATAAAGCTAGGTTTGGCAGGAGATCCTTCTGAAATCAAACCAAAGTGTAACGCCCATGGCCACGGACCGTTGGAATTACTCACCCTCCGACGGCCGCAGCCATGGATCTGTGAGCGTTGGCCTGCATCTCCTCCTCAGGAGATGCCAGCGCTCACTTCCGCTTCCTTCTGCTGTGTCCCGTAGGGTGCGCGCACATGAAGAAAATCAGTAATTAGCCCATACTCACCCTGGACTATAAGAAGGGCCCTGTCCTTTCCTTCATTGCCTGAGCATTGTGTTTACCCGTGTTAGTCCTTGCAAATGGTCCCTTTGTGTTTTTGTATTGTGCCACCGATCACGTCTGCTGTGTTACACCACGCCTGGTGTCTGCTGCCAAGGTCCCATCCGAGCTTAACCATCGCAACTGTCTGAACTACCACATGTACCCTTACTCGGGCTATAGACATTGACTTGGTACACTATTTGGCCAGCTGCTATCCCACTACGGCGGTACGGCCCAGTGGGTCCACATACCCACAGAACGTGACACAGAGTATATCTTAGAGGGTAAGCCTTTAGGAAGAGTGGATAATAACAGATATGTTTCTAGGCAGGTGGGTTCTGGTATATTAAGAAACTTCTTTAACTTATTTGTAACGCAATGAAATAATAATTATTTGAACACCACTGTGTAAAAAATACATTGGTAAAATGCAATTATTTCTAATTTAATATAGGGAATCCAGAACTGCCTCCACCAATCAGTATTCTGCGTTCTCAATGGCATAGCCAGCCATACACTGGTGGCTCCTACAGCTACGTAGCAGTAGGCAGCTCTGGTAGTGATGTGGACAATTTAGCAGAGCCGCTACCCACACATGAAGAAGCTCTCAAGGTGAAGTATATGTTTTGGCACCACTGATTTTTATGGTATCTTTATTTCAACCTTAATTAAAAATAATGTAAAAACCGGCAACAGAGCAAAAAAATCAATAGATGCAGTAAATAGAAGATAATTTGTAACAGACAGTGAAGCATCATCAGATTGCACAAACGAATGATCCTAACAAAAGCACATTTAAAGGAGTTGTCCTCTATTAATTTGTTTTATTGACCCCAATTGACTCTAATGGGGTCTGACAAGTTTTCTGTTGGGCTTTTGGAATTTTAGATGGCAAGAATATCTCTGCAGATTGCTCTTAGCAACTTGCCTGGACTTTCCTCTTGTTCCTTTTACCTTTGGAGTTGAATTGTGTCTGGTTGAGTTTTCCCAAAGCTTTACTAGTTCCTAAGCTATGACTATGTAAGATATGGAAGAGGAAAAGGGCTGGGTTTCCTATGGGCACGAACACAGTAGTAGTAAAAAAAAGTCTAAAAAGATTTTTTAGATATACAACGCGTTTCGACACAGTTTTAGGATCTTTATCATGTATACCTAGAAAACCTTTTTATACTTTTTTACAACCGCATTGTCAGCGCCCCTTTTGAAACCCTGCTTTTTCCTATTCTCGGTCTTGCATTGTTTGTGGGTCTCGTGCTCAGAGACCCGCAGGGTAGAGCTTCTACACCTTCCCTGGATGATTATTCACCTTACAAGCCCCTTTGTCACATTTGACCGCGTCATCTAAGGGTTTAATGGCGGGGATCGGAACTAGCTCCAGTCCCTGCTGTTACAGCAGGGTGTCAGCTGTATTATTCAGCTGACACCCACTGGTGATGGCACGGGCTCAACTTCTGATCCCGCTCCATCACTGTCAAATACAGTTACGTTATGTTACGCCAAGTCATTAGCTGCAACAACGTAACTGTACGTGACATGTTGTTAAGGGGTTAAAATACCATGATACATTGTTACAAAAAAGTTCAAAGGATTACATAGCCTTTCAGTCTTAACTCCATGCCTTTTTCAGCCGTTGCAGGTTCTTTTTGCTGGAGAAGCCACAGAAAGAAACTTTTATTCAACAACTCATGGAGCCCTTATATCTGGAAGGAGGGAAGCGCAGCGTTTGATTGACAGATATCCAAAGCTTGGAGCCGCTGCCAACAAAGCCAAGCTGTAAAAAGAAGTCATATGTAAAACTGCACTAATATTTTTATGATTTGCAAAATATAAATTAGCATGGTGAATCAAGAAAGAAATATAGCTTACTATATTAAATGTTTATTGTGCTATACAGATGGCACACATGTGGCTGTAACCTTTGAACATTAACTTCAGAAGGGGTTTATATTACATGGGGTTGCTATCAATCCCATGAAGCTTCAGCACAGCCTCACATGACCAGTTAAAGACCATACTATTTCTTCATGCTGGGGGACACGGTGATTATCATTCTCTATATTTTTCTAAATAAGCGGAGACACTAGAAGTATACAGACAGGGAGGATGCGCTATATTCTTCTACATTATGGATAGATAAGCTCTAAGCATATATTGGTTGCAGGCTAGGTAAAGTTTGGAGAACCAACTTCCCCCCATATTGTATCAAATAGACTGCTCCATAATTATAGAACCATACCGAAGAAAAAGAGCTATAGCGTCTAAGTATGCAAGAATATATAAATTTTATTAATAGAAAATAACATACATATAAAAACACATCATAAAAAGACTCTAGTACTAATACTGTGGTATACAATACAGCACAGGACAGAATTAAACAACAGAGTGGTATATTAGGGCAGACCCATATTCACTACCCATACAATAAAGTATATAAAGTATCTCATCCAAGTGGGTCATATACTGATAATTCTCAAAGTCCTAATGTTTATGTGGCAACAATGGATCAATACCTGGCCAAAATATGGTGACATAGGGAAAATCAGTAATTGTATGGTGAGCAATTATAGTGATGCTGTCTTACCCATTAAAAAGTGAGAGTCTCACGATATGTCCGTGCTGAGAGGTCCACAGTACAACCCCAACGCGCGTTTCGCTATCTTTGGTTGCTTCCTCAGGGGGTACAATGTAACCAAAGATAGCGAAACGCGCGTTGGGGTTGTACTGTGGACCTCTCAGCACGGACATATCGTGAGACTCTCACTTTTTAATGGGTAAGACAGCATCACTATAATTGCTCACCATACAATTACTGATTTTCCCTATGTCACCATATTTTGGCCAGGTATTGATCCATTGTTGCCACATAAACATTAGGACTTTGAGAATTATCAGTATATGACCCACTTGGATGAGATACTTTATATACTTTATTGTATGGGTAGTGAATATGGGTCTGCCCTAATATACCACTCTGTTGTTTAATTCTGTCCTGTGCTGTATTGTATACCACGGTATTAGTACTAGAGTCTTTTTATGATGTGTTTTTATATGTATGTTATTTTCTATTAATAAAATTTATATATTCTTGCATACTTAGACGCTATAGCTCTTTTTCTTCGGTATGATTCTTCTACATTATACCTGTGTGACAGGAACCTGGCTAAGTATCAGTGGTAGCACATGGAATACCAAAATAGTCCACATGGGAATGTTAATGGCCGGATTGTTCCTTTAAATATGGTATATGACATGCTGACTTGTTTTTTGTTTTTTTTGGGAAAACAATGAACTAACCTCTTAAACCCCTTTCGATTATGAAATAAAGAGATATAAATTTTTGTAATAAATTTATATTAGTAATAATATAGTGTGTATGAAAAGTTAATCGGCTTTAGTCAAAACTAAAGGCACAAGCTCTCAGATTATTAAGGGGTTTTCTCAGACTATACGTTAAGTCTTTTTCTTTCATAGACCATAACAGAATAATCCATGTATACACCATCTCGGTTCTGTACCCACTCGCGTGCTCACACCCTTTTGGGAAACACAAGTTAAAAAAAAATAAAAACTGACATCCTCCGCCATCTATACCACTATCTAAGTCTTTCTGCAGCCAGGAGATACACAGTATTGTATGAGGAGAGAGAGGAGATACACAGTAATGTATGAGGGGAAAGAGAGGAGATAAACCATATTCTATAAGTTGAGCAGAGAGAAGATAAACCATGTTGTATGCAGGCCAGACAATTGAGAGGAGATACACAGTATTGTATGAGGAGAGAGAGAGGAGATACGCAGTATTGTATGAGGAGAGAGGAGATATGCAGTATTGTATGAGGAGATACGCAGTATTGTATGAGGAGAGAGGAGATACGCAGTATTGTATGAGGAGAGAGGAGATACGCAGTATTGTATGAGGAGAGAGAGAGGAGATACGCAATATTGTATGAGGAGAGAGAGAGGAGATACGCAGTATTGTATGAGGAGAGAGGAGATACGCAGTATTGTATGAGGAGAGGAGATACGCAGTACTGTATGAGGAGAGAGGAGATACGCAGTATTGTATGAGGAGATACGCAATATTGTATGAGGAGAGAGAGGAGATACGCAGTATTGTATGAGGAGAGAGGAGATAAGCAGTATTGTATGAGGAGAGAGGAGATACGCAGTATTGTATGAGGAGAGAGGAGATACGCAGTATTGTAGGAGGAGAGGAGATACACAGTATTGTATGAGGAGATACGCGGTATTGTATGAGGATAGAGAGAGGAGATACACAATATTGTATGAGGAGAGAGAGGAGATATGCAGTATTGTATGAGGAGAGGAGATACGCAGTATAGTATGAGGAGAGGAGATACACAGTATTGTATGAGGAGAGGGAGGAGATACACAGTATTGTATGAAGAGAGAGATGAGATAAACAGTATTGTATGAGGAGAGGAGATACGCAGTATTGTATGAGGAGAGAGAGGAGATACGCAGTATTGTATGAGGAGAGAGGAGACACGCAGTATTGTATGAGGAGAGAGAGAGGAGATACACAGTATTGTATGAGGAGAGAGGAGATACACAGTATTGTATTAGGATAAAGGCGATACACCATATTGTATGAGGATAAAGGAGATACACCATATTGTATGAGGAGAAAGGAGATACACACTATTGTATGAGGGGAAAGAGAGGAGATACAGTGTTGTGTGAGGAGAAAGGAGATACACAGTACTATATGAGGAGATACACAGTATTGTATGAGGAAAAAAACGAGATACACAGTATTGTATGAGGAGAAAAAGGAGATTCACCGTATTGTATGAGGAGAGAGAGGAGATACACCGTATTGTATGAGGAGAGAGAGGAGATACACCATATTGTATGAGGAGAAAGGCGATACACCGTATTGTATGAGGAGAAAGGAGATCCACAGTGTTGTTTAAGGAGAAAGAGAGGAGATCCACAGTATTGTATGAGAGAGAGAGGAGATCCACAGTATTGTATGAGAGAGAGAGGAGATCCACAGTATTGTATGAGAGAGGAGATACACAGTATTGTATATGAGAGAGAGAGGAGATACACAGTATTGTATATGAGAGAGAGAGGAGATACACAGTATTGTATATGAGAGAGAGGAGATACGCAGTATTGTATTAGGAGAGAGAGGAGATACTGTACCGTCTATGGCCACGGTCTGTCGTTCTAACTTACCCCTTGATGACCGCGGCCATGGACGTCCTGCAGCTATGCTGCGTCTTCCCCCTGTGAGGCACTGGCACTCACTTCCGGGTATCGAGCCTCTTAAAGGGCCAGCACGCACACCTGAAAATCATCATCATCAACTCATGAACACCTGGACTATAAGAGGGTCATTGCCCTTCTTATCCTCGCCTTAGCATTGTTGTTGTTTCCCTTAGTCTGTCTTGCAAATGGTCTCCTAAGTGTCTTCCAGCTTCCCAGTGTTTCCCGTTCCTGTATCCTGTTTCCCGTGCTATCTGTACCATCCTGGTCTACTGCCATGCTGAGCTGTTATCGTGTTGTGCTGCATCTCCACGCCTGTTCTACTGCACCGCGCTTGACGTCTGCCTGCCACCTGGTCCCAGCCGAAACTGCCTTGCTACTGTCTATACTGCCTCAGGCTCAGGTACCCTTTTCTGGACTATAGAATCTGTACCATACCTGTTTGGCCAGCTGCCATCCCGCTACGCGGTACGGCCCAGTGGGTCCACACCCCGCCCCGTGACAGTACGCTCAGGCCATTGACCCCGCTGGTCAATTTAAGGGGATGTCACCCTCCCAAGCCATGCAGGCGGACCTGCAGGATCTCCGAACAAGACAGGATCAACTTCTTGTGGCAGTGGACTCCATGGCACAGTAGCTAGGGGCGCTAACTGCTTCCATTTCCTCTATACAAGCTCCTCCGTCCGACACTCCTGCTACTTCTGGTGGTTTCGGTTCGGATTCCCGGTTCTCGCTGCCATTAACTTCTCGGTTCCATGGAGACGCAAGTACATGCAGGGGATTTCTGAGCCAATGCTATATCCATTTTTCCCTGCACTCCCGAGCATTTCCGTCAGATGGAACCAAGATCGCCTTCATCGTGTCCCCACTTGCTGGCAAGGCCTTGGCATGGGCGAACCCAATCTGGGAACGACAGGGACTCGAGACTTCCAGGGGTTGGTGCGGTTCCGTACTGTTTTTGAGGAGCCAGGACGTGTTTCGTCGGCAGCCACGGCTATCTTCAACCTTCGCCAAGAGGACACCTCCATGGGCGAACACACCATCCAGTTCCGGACCCTGACGGGAGAGCTGTCCTGGAACAATGAGGCCTTGGTGGTATCCTTCTGGCATGGCCTGTCGCCCAGGATCAAGGACGAACTTGCTGCCCGAGACCTACCACCTGCCCTGGACGACCTGATTCTGCTGGCTACTCGGGTAGATATAAGGCTCAGGGAGAGATCTCATGAGATGCAACAGGAGAGATGGCTTCCTAGATTGGCACCCAACTTTCAACAACCCCTCTTGCCTTCATCTACTGCTACGCCCGAGGTGCCGATGCAGGTGGATCGCCTAAAATTGTCTATACAAGAGAAACAGAGCAGGCGCACCTCTGGTCTCTGTCTGTATTGCAGCCTCGCTGGCCATGTCGTGCGTCTGTGTCCACAGAAACCAAAAAACCCCAACGCCTAGATTTGGTTGGAGAGACAACCCTGGGAGCTACTGCATTTAATCGTGAACTCTCTTCCAAACTGTTTATTGCCGTGACCATCGTCGCTAGCGAGAGGCTCCATCCGGTTTCTGCCTACCTGGACTCTGGCTCTGCAGCTAATTTCAACCGTCAAGACCTTGTGGATCTTCTCCAGTTGCCCACTGTCCGCCTGGAAAGGCCGTTGATCGTTGCCTCGGTAGATGGACTGCCTTTCCTGATCCAGTTTTTTCCGTTACCAAGCCATTGAGACTTCAAGTGGGAGCTCTTCACACTGAGCTCATCTCCCTGTTTGTTCTGCCCAAGGCCGTCAACCCCGAGCTGCTGGGTTTGCCTAGGCTCCGTTTGCACGCCCCAGTCCTGGCTTGGAACTCCGGAGAGGTTCGCCAGTGGGGTCCCAAGTGTCTCGACCTCTGTCTGGGTCATATCCAACCACCGCAGCCTTCTCTGCATCAGTAATTGGCAGGGTTGCCCCCGTGTTTCTCTCAGTTCGCTGCTGTCTTCGACAAGAAGGAAGCAAAGACCTTGCCGCCTCATCGTGCCTATGATTGTCCGATCGACTTGGTTGCTAATTCATCCCCTCCTCGCGGTAGAGTATACCCTCTCTCCCTGCCAGAGACTCTATGGTCTATGTCGACCTATATTAAGGAGAATCTGGGGAGGGGCTTCATTTGTAAATCCTCATCCTCGGCCGGAGCCGGGTTCTTCTTTGTCAAGAAGAAGGATGGATCCCTCCGTCCCTGCATTGACTATCGAGGCCTCAATCGGAACACGGTGAAGAACAGGTACCCTTTGCCTTTAATTTCGGAACTGTTCGATCACATATGGGGGGAATTTTTTTTTTCTAAACTGGACTTGCAGGGGGCCTACAACCTGATTCGGATTCGTCAGGGGGATGAGTGGAAGACCGCATTTAATTCTCGTGACGGGCACTATGAATAACTAGTGATGCCCTTCGGCCTGTGTAACGCCCCTGCGGTGTTTCAAGAATTTGTCAATAACATTTTTCATGATCTCCTCTATATCTGTGTTGTAGTGTATCTCGATGACATTTTGATATTTTTCCCCAGTTCCAGTAACTCATCAGAGTCATGTCCGCCAGGTGTTGCTTCGTTTAAGGGAGAATCATCTTTACGCCAAGCTGGAGAAGTGCATGTTTGAAAAAAGATCTCTTCCCTTCCTGTGCTACATCATCTCCGATCAGGGCCTCAAAATGGACCCTGAGAAGGTGAAGGCTGTCCTGGAGTGGCCACACCCCCAAGGCTTAAGGGCCATACAACGCTTCCTGGGATTCGCCAACTTCTACCGGCTGTTCATCCCCAACTTCCCGTCATTGACAGCCCCCATCTCTTCCCTCACAAAGAAGGGTATGAATGCCAAAATGTGGACTCCAGAGGCTGAAGCCGCATTTGAGACCCTGAAAAAAGCCTTCACATCAGCCTCTATTCTTCACCACCCTGATGTGTCCCTACAGTTTTCTTTAGAGGCGGATTCTTCCTCTGTTGGTGCAGGTGCACTGTTGTTCCAGAGAGGTTCTAAAGGCAAGACTGTGGTATGTGGCTACTATTCCAAACTTTTCTTCTGCAGAGCGCAACTACTCGATTGGGGATCGGGAGTTACTGGCCATCAAGCTGGCCCTGCAAGAGTGGAGACACCTACTGGAAGGCGCAGTCCACCCTCTACTGGTCTTTATGGATCACAAGAATCTGACCTATTTACAGACGACTCAACGGTTGAATCCTCGTCAAGCCAGGTGGTCGTTATTCTTTGCTTGATTCCGGTTTGAACTCCACTACCGACCTGCTGACAAGACTGTGAGGGCCGATGCCTTGTCTAGGTCATTCGAAACAGAGGACACTGTAGAGTCTCCACAGAATATTATTGATCCTTCCTGCATCTTCTCTGTTAACCCTCTGCAGGTTAGAGACATTCCTCCAGGAAGAACTTTTGTAGGTCTGGCAGACAGAGGAAGAATCCTTCGCTGGGGTTACAGCTCCAAGCTGGCAGGTCACGCGGGGACTCGTAAGACCCAAGACCTAATCGCCCGTCAGTTCTGGTGGCCCATGCTGCCCAAAGACG
Organism: Rhinoderma darwinii; assembly: GCF_050947455.1. Lineage (NCBI taxonomy): Eukaryota > Metazoa > Chordata > Amphibia > Anura > Rhinodermatidae > Rhinoderma > Rhinoderma darwinii. The sequence continues at coordinate 80,867,687 of NC_134697.1, read as the reverse complement.
TCAGGGACTTCGTCTCCTAATGCACGGTATGCGCATTTAATAATGTTGCCCACTCCAGACCAGCTGGCCTTCTCCAACCACTGCCTGTGCCTGATGCCCCCTGGCAGCATGTTGCAATGGACTTTGTCACGGATCTCCCTCTCTCTGCGGGTTGCAGTGTGATCTTGGTGGTGGTGGATCGATTCTCTAAAATGGCTCATTTTGTTCCCCTGACTGGCCTGCCTTCTGCTGCTCGACTGGCTGACCTCTTCATAAAACACATCTTCCGTCTGCACGGCTTGCCCCTGTATATTGTTTCAGATCGAGGGGTCCAGTTCACTTCGAAGTTTTGGAGAGCACTCTGCGGTCTCCTTGGTGTAAAGTTGGATTTCTCTTTGGCCTATCATCCCCATTCCAATGGGCAAGTCGAGAGGATTAACCAAATTATGGAGAACTATCTGTGGCACTTTGTTTCCAGATGACATGATGACTGGGTGCAGCTGCTCCTGTGGGCAGAATTCTCCTATAATAACCATACTAGTGAGTCCGCCACCTCCAGCCCGTTCTTCATAGTCTACTGCCAACATCCTCGAATACATCTTCCTGTCTCTACTATGTCCCAGGTGCCTTCAGCTGACTCGTCCTTCAGGGACTTTCTGCAAATATGGCAACCGACCCGATCTTCTATTCTGCTGGTGGTGGACCGCATGAAGGGAAAAGCAGATACTAGAAGACAGGATCCTCCTCAGTTTCTTCCAGGTACGAGAGTCTGGTTATCCTCAAAGAATATCCGGCTGAGGGTGCCGTCCTGCAAATTTGCTCCCAGGTTCCTCGGACCCTTCGAGATCCTGCTACAAATTAACCTGGTGTCGTACAAGCTGCGGCTGCCTCCTACACCCAAGATCCCTAACTCCTTCCATGTCTCCTTGCTGAAGCCTGTGGTCCTGAACCGCTACTCTAGGACTCCTAGTTCAGCAGTGGCTCCTGGCGGTTCGTCAGCGACATTTGAGGTAAGGGAGATTCTAGCCACCAAGAAGGTGTGAGGAAAGACGTTTTATTTGGTGGATTGGAGGGGATTCGGCCCAGAAGAAAGGTCTTGGGACCCAGAGGAGAACATCGATGCCCCTGTCCTCATAAGGAAGTTTCTCTCCCGTTCTGGTCCCAAGAAGAGGGGGGATACTGTAACGTCTATGGCCGTGGTCTGTTATTCTAACTTACCCCTTGATGACCACGGCCATGGACATCCTGCTGCTGTGCTGCGTCGTCCCCCTGTGAGGCGCCGGCACTCACTTCCGGGTATCCAGCCTGTCTCCCGGAGTGTGCACGCGCGCGCGCTCGCTCTTAAAGGGCAAGCGCGCGCACCTGAAAATCATCATCATCAACTCATGAACTCCTGGACTATAAGAGGGTCACCGCCCTTCTTATCCTCGCCTGAGCGTTGTTGTTTCCCTTAGTCTGTCTTGCAAATGGTCTCCTAAGTGTCTTCCAGCTACCCAGTGTTTCCCGTTCCTGTATCCTGTTTCCCGTGCTATCTGTACCATCCTGGTCTACTGCCGTGCTGAGCTGTTGTCGTGTTGTGCTGCATCTCCACGCCTGTTCTACTGCACCACGGCTGACGTCTGCCTGCCGCCTGGTCCCAGCCGAGCTTGCCTTGCTACTGTCTACACTGCCTCAGGTACCCTTTTCTGGACTATAGACTCTGTACCATACCTGTTTGTCCAGCTGCCACCCCGCTACGAGGTACGGCCCAGTGGGTCCACACCCCGCCCCGTGACAGATACACAGTATTGTATGAGGAGAGAGGAGATACACAGTATTGTATGAGAAGAGAGGAGATACACAGTATTGTATGAGGAGAGAGGAGATACACTGCATTGTATGAGGAGAAAGAGGAGATACACCGCATTGTATGAGGAGAATGAAGATACACGTGTTGTATGAGGAGAAAGGAGATGTAATGGCCGGAAGGAGGTGAAGGGAAAGTGAGCCCTAATCTACCCACCGCCCTGTCCCTGCCTACTTGCAACGACTCGCCCTAGGCGACGAGGTACAACTGGGCGGCGGTCCCTACGCTGTCTAAGTGCACAGGAAAACAAACAGGGAACATGCAAGGGAAGGGGCAGTAGCCACGGAACGCCACGAGGAAACGGAGCGGCGAACGGACAGTCAGGACCAGGACGAAGTGAGTACACCCAAGCGGGCAAGGAGACAGAAGCAAGCCAGGGGCAAAGCAAAGCAGGTTTAAGCAGAACTGCAGCAAGGCAGAAGCACGGCAGAAGCAGGCTGGAGCAAGCAGCAGTGGGGCCAGGAATCCAAAAGAATTACAAGCACTGAGGGAGAGAACAGGGCAGGTAATAAAGGACAGGGGGCGGAGCTAACTCCGACAGACCAGGCCGCGATAGGCTCTCCCACTCCTGAGCCTGCCACCCTGGTTGGTGGGAGATGGTGTCAGTCGAACAGGTCTGGCCTCAGGTGTGGATTGATTAATCCCAGGAGTATACCTAGATGAAGTACCTGGCAGATCCCTAACAGTACTCCCCCTTTTATGAGGGGCCACCGGACCCTTACTAAGGGGACCCGGTTTAGTGGGGAAGAGAAGGTGGAACCTCCTGATCAATACCCCAGCGTGAACATCACGGGCAGGTACCCAAGTCCTCTCCTCCGGCCCGTATCCTCTCCAATGGACCAGGTACTGGAGGGAGCCCTGGACCATCCTACTGTCCATAATCTTGGCCACCTCGAATTCCACCCCCTCAGCGGTGAGAACAGGAACAGGAGGTATCCTCGAGGGGGACCAGGACGGGGAGCAGCGTTTAAGGAGGGAGGCATGGAAGACGTCATGTATGCGAAATGATGGGGGGAGCTTCAGACGGAAGGATACAGGGTTGAGGACTTCAATGATCTTATAAGGTCCAATAAATCGGGGAGCAAACTTCCTGGACGGGACCTTAAGGCGCAAGTTCCTGGACGACAACCAGACCAAATCCCCGACGACAAACCGGGGGTTGGCAGAACGTCTACTATCCGCCTGAATCTTTTGTGCGCTCTGGGACGCCTCTAGGTTCTTCTGAACCTGGGCCCAGACGGTGCACAGTTCCCGATGAACATCCTCTACCTCAGGATTATTGGAACAACCAGGGGAGACGGAGGAGAATCTTGGGTTAAACCCGAAATTACAGAAAAACGGGGAGACCCCTGACGAGTTACTGACCCGGTTATTCAAGGAAAATTCAGCAAGGGGAAGGAATGAGACCCAATCGAATTGACAGTCAGAGATGAAACACCTTAAATATTGTTCCAGGGATTGGTTGGTCCTTTCCGTTTGGCCATTAGTTTCGGGATGGAAGGCGGAGGAGAAGGACAGATCAATCTCCAACTTTTTACAAAAAGCTCTCCAAAATAAGGAAACAAATTGTACCCCTCTGTCAGAAACTATATTGACTGGGGCCCCATGGAGACGCAGGATGTGTTTCACAAACAAAGAAGCTAACGTCTTGGTGTTAGCTTCTTAAGGGGCACAAAGTGGCACATCTTGCTGAAGCGGTCGACTACCACCCACACCACCGACTTGCCCTGAGATGGAGGCAAATCGGTGATAAAATCCATGGAGATATGGGTCCAAGGTCTCTGGGGAATGGGCAAGGAACGTAGTAGGCCCGCAGGTCGGGACCTAGGGGTTTTGGACCTAGCGCAAACCTCACAAGCGGCGACGTAAGCCCTAACGTCTTTAGGCAACCCAGGCCACCAATAGTTTCTGGTAATGAGGTGTTTGGTGCCCAAGATGCCAGGATGACCAGATAGAGCGGAGTCATGGTTTTCCCTGAGTACCCTCAGCCGGTATTGCAGGGGAACAAACAGTTTGTCCCCAGGAACGTTCCCGGGAGCTGCACCCTGATCAGCCGCGATATCAGAAGCTAAATCAGAATCCGTGGCAGAGACGATTATACCAGGGGGTAAAATACAAGCAGGATCCTTCTCAGAAGGAGGATTGGCCATGAAACTACGTGACAGAGCATCAGCCTTAATATTCTTGGACCCAGCCCTATAAGTAACCAAGAAATTAAATCTGGTAAAGAATAGTGCCCACCGAGCTTGTCTAGGATTAAGCCTCCGGGCCGATTCTAGGAAAACCAGATTCTTGTGATCCGTAAGGACCGTTACCTGGTGTCTGGCCCCCTCCAGGAAGTGCCGCCACTCCTCAAAAGCCCATTTAATGGCTAGAAGTTCGCGGTTGCCAATATCATAGTTACTCTCCGTGGGCGAAAACTTCCTAGAGAAGTAAGCACAGGGGCGGAGATGGGTGAGGGAGCTGGTACCCTGGGACAAGACGGCCCCCACTCCCACCTCGGAAGCGTCAACCTCCACAATAAATGGCTCCTCTTGGTTGGGCTGAATCAGCACGGGGGCCGAGATAAAGCACTTCTTGAGGGTCTCAAAGGCCTGGACGGCCTCAGGGGGCCAATGGAGGACATCAGCACCCTTGCGGGTAAGGTCCGTAAGAGGCTTAGCGACGACCGAGAAGTTGGCAATAAATCTCCTGTAATAGTTGGCGAACCCTAAAAAACACTGTAACGCCTTAAGGGAGGCAGGTTGGACCCATTCCGCCACAGCCTGAACCTTGGCAGGGTCCATGCGGAATTCATGAGGAGTGAGGATTTGCCCTAAAAATGGTATCTCCTGTACCCCAAAGACACATTTTTCAGTCTTAGCAAACAGATTATTCTCCCGAAGGACCTGGAGCACCTTCCTGACATGCTCCACGTGGGAGGACCAGTCCTTGGAAAACACCAGTATGTCATCAAGGTACACAACAAGAAAATTACCCAGGTACTCACTCAGGATTTCATTAATAAAATTCTGGAAGACAGCAGGGGCATTACACAACCCAAAGGGCATGACCAGGTATTCGAAATGACCCTCGGGTGTGTTGAACGCAGTTTTCCACTCATCCCCCTCTTTGATGCGGATAAGGTTATATGCCCCCCGTAGATCGAACTTAGAAAACCATTGGGCTCCCTGAACCTGATTAAAAAGATCCGGAATCAAAGGAAGTGGGTACTGGTTCCTTACGGTGACCTTATTCAGGTTACGATAATCAATGCACGGCCTAAGACCACCATCCTTCTTCCCCACGAAGAAGAAGCCAGCACCTACAGGAGAAGTCGAGGGGCGAATGAAACCCTTGGCCAGGCATTCTTGGATATATTCCCTCATAGCTTTACGTTCAGGACATGAAAGATTAAATATCCTCCCCTTAGGAAGCTTGGCACCAGGCACCAAATCGATAGCGCAATCGTAATCTCTATGGGGGGGCAACACCTCGGAGGCCTCCTTAGAAAACACATCGGCGAAGTCCTGAACAAACTCAGGAAGCGTGTTTACCTCCTCCCGGGGAGAAATAGAGTTAACAGAAAGACATGACATAAGACATTCATTACCCCATTTGGTGAGATCCCCAGTATTCCAATCAAACGTGGGATTATGCAACTGCAACCAGGGAAGGCCTAAAACCAGATCAGACGATAATCCCTGCATCACCAGTACAGAGCACTGCTCCAAATGCATGGAGCCAACAAGGAGTTCAAAAACAGGAGTATGCTGAGTAAAATAACCATTAGCAAGGGGAGTTGAGTCGATTCCTACTACAGGGATAGGATAAGGTAAATCAATACAAGGCATCTTTAGAGACATAGCAAATTCCGCAGACATGATATTAGCAGATGACCCTGAATCCACGAAAGCACTGCCCGTGGCAGCCCGGCCAGCAAACGAGACCTGAAAGGGAAGCAAAATTTTATTGCGTTTCACATTAACGGGAAATACCTGTGCGCCCAAGTGACCTCCCCGATGATCACTTAGGCGCGGAAGTTTTCCGGCTTCTTATTCTTGCGCCTGGGACAGGTGTTCAGTAGATGCTTGTCGTCCCCACAGTAGAAGCAGAGACCATTCATTCTGCGAAACTCCCTACGTTGTCGAGGGGACATGGAGGCCCCGAGTTGCATAGGTACCTCCGAGTCCTCCGTGGAGGGGCGAGGAGACGGGACCTCGGGGGGGATCGCAGAAAAGTCAGAGGGGAGCACACTGAAGCGTTCTAGCTGACGTTCCCTGAGACGTCGGTCAAGTCGTACTGCTAGGGCCATAACCTGGTCAAGGGAGTCAGATGAGGGGTAGCTAACCAGCAGATCCTTCAGGGCGTCAGATAATCCTAACCTAAACTGGCACCTTAGGGCCGGATCGTTCCACTGAGAAGCTACGCACCACTTCCTAAAATCAGAACAGTATTCCTCAACCGGTCTCCTACCCTGACGTAAGGTCACCAGCTGACTCTCGGCTAAGGCAGTCCTGTCAGTCTCGTCGTAAATGAGTCCGAGGGCAGAGAAAAAATGATCAACAGAGGAAAGTTCAGGGGCGTCAGGAGCCAAGGA